>NC_084616.1:26587168-26734668 GCF_033978795.1 Nerophis ophidion | reverse complement strand
TGCCTCCGAGAAAGATTTTCTGACGAAAAGTGGTTTTGTAAGTGATGGAAGTGCAAAGGCAAAGGACGCTGAAGACTTTGCAAGTACGTTTACACAACTTAACATAAGAATTGCTTGGACAATGTACAATTTTGGACTGGACTTAAGTAAAACATGGTTGCGCACTATTGTGTTAAAGAAGTTGTTCTCAACCTTTTTTCAGTGATGTACCCCCTGTGAACATTTTTTTTAATTCAAGTATCCCCTAATCAGAGCAAAGCATTTTTGGTTGAAAAAAAGAGATCAAGAAGAAAAACAAAGCACTATGTCATCAATTTGTTATTTATTCAATTGTATAGCAGTGCAAAATAATGCACATTTGTAGTGGTCTTTCTTGAACTATTTGGAAAAAAAGATATCAAAATAATCAAAAATTTCTTTAAAAATAAACAATTATGAATAAAGATTTCTACACATAGAAGTAATCCTCAACTTAAAGTGCCCTCTTTGGGGATTGTAATAGAGATCCATCTGGATTCCTGAACTTATTTCTTAACACTTCTTCACAAAAAAATAAATCCTTAACATCAATATTTATGGAACATGTCCACAAAAAATCTAGCTGTCAACACTGAATATTGCATTGTTGCATTTCTTTTCTCAGTTTATGAACCTACATTCATATTTTGTTGAAGTATTATTCTATAAATATATGTATAATGGATTTTTGAATTGTTGCTATTTTTAGAATATTTAAAAAAAATCTCACGTACCCCTTGGCATACCTTCAAGTACCCCCAGGGGTATGCGTACCCCCATTTGAGAACCACTGTGTTAAAGGACACAACTTTTAAAGGCCTTGAATCAATACGCTCAAAGTTCACATGAACAAAAATTTTAGGACAATTTTAGTAAATGTAAGATTCTCCAAAAAGGAGACAGAATACATTTAAAGTATTTTTTATAAAAGCACAATCCCCAAACACTTAGGGCCTAATCCACTAATATGCCAAATAACATGCGCTCAATAGCATGTGCAAACTATAAAATTGTATGTAATATTAGTAGGCATGCTGAGGGTGATATACTAATAAAAAGTGCAAAAGTGGGGCAGCACGCCCTGTTTAAATGAGAATTGTGTGTGTCACCATGGAGACAGTCATTTCCTGCACATCTGGGCATCATGCTCCAAAATGTGGTGCATTGCTATGTTGTTGACATGCAGCACACAAACATATTCTGTGCCACCTTTTATAGGCAATATAGAAGCGCAATCTAGACATCAGAACCTATTTGTAGCACGCCGAAGGTGCATTATGTGAGACCGCACTGTTTTTGAAACAACACCGGCAATAAATGGTGCACTGGAATGACCCAAATGCAAGTAAAACAACATTAAATTGGCAGCAGACACACTTGTTTTGGCAACGCTGGATAGACAATACATCTAATACGAACCCCGTTTCCATATGAGTTAGGACATTTTTTTAGATGTAAATATAAACGGAATACTATGATTTGCAAATAATTTTCAACCCATATTCAATTGAATGCACTACAAAGACAACATGTTTGATGTTCAAACTGATAAACATTTTTTTTTTGCAAATAATCATTAACTTTAGAATTTGATGCCAGTAACACGTGACAAAGAACTCATTCACAAACAAGGATGGGGCGAGGGTCACCACTTTGTCAACAAATGCGTGAGAAAATTGTTGAACAGTTTAAGAAAAACCTTTCTCAACCTGCCATTGCAAAGAATTTTGGGATTTCACCATCTACGGTCCGTAATATCATCAAAGGGTTCAGAGAATCTGGAGAAATCACTGCACGTAAGCAGCTAAGCCCGTAACCTTCGATCACTCAGGCTGTACTGCATCAACAAGCGACATCAGTGTGTAAAAGATATCACCACACGGGCTCAGGAACACATCAGAAACCCACTGTCAGTAACTACAGTTGGTCGCTACATCTGTAAGTGCAAGTTAAAACTCTCCTATGCAAGGCGAAAACCGTTAATCAACAACGCCCAGAAACACCGTCGGCTTCGCTGGGCCTGAACTCATCTAAAATGGACTGATACAAAGTGGAAAAGTGTTCTGTGGTCTGACGAATCCACATTTCAAATTGTTTTTGGAAACAGTGGGCATCGTGTCCTCCGGACCAAAGAGGAAAAGAACCATCCGGATTGTTATAGGCGCAAAGTTGAAAAGCCAGCATCTGTGATGGTATGGGGGTGTATTAGTGCCCAAGACATGGGTAACTTACACATCTGTGAAGGCAACATTAATGCTGAAAGGTCCATACAGGTTTTGGAGCAACATATGTTGTCATCCAAGCAACGTTACCATGGACACCCCTGCTTATTTCATCAAGACAATGCCTAGCCACGTGTTACATCAACGTGGCTTCGTAGTAAAAGAGTGCGGGTACTAGACTGGCCTGCCTGTAGTCCAGACCTGTCTCACATTGAAAATGTGTGGCGCATTATGAAGCCTAAAATACCACAACGGAGACCCCCGGATTGTTGAACAAAACTCAAGCTGTACATCAAGCAACAATGGAAAAGAATTCCACCTTAAAAAGCTTAAAAAATGTGTCTCCTCAGTTCCCAAACGTTTACTGAGTGTTGTTAAAAGAAAAGGTGATGTAACACAGTGGTGAGCATGCCCTTTCCCAACTACTTTGGCACGTGTTGCAGCAATGAAATTGTAAGTTAATTATTATTTGTAAAAAGAAAATAAAGTTTATGAGTTTGAACATCAAATATCTTGTCTTTGTAGTGCATTCAATTGAATATGGGTTGAAAAGAATTTGCAAATCATTGTATTCCGTTTATATTTACATCTAACACAATTTCCCAACTCATATGGGTTTGTATTATTTTTGATAGAAATGTACTTCATGTCAACACGATCCTCTCCATCGTCTGTCACTGCATGTATGTATGTATGTACAGTGCCTTCAAAGCCTACTCAGTGACCTATGGGTTATAGTGTCTGCCCTGAGATCGGTAGGTTGTGAGTTCAAACACCAGCCGAGTCATACCAAAGACTATAAAAATGGGACCCATTAGCTTCCTGCTTGACTCTAAAAATCAAAGGTTGGAATTGGGGGTTAAATCACCAAAACAATTATTCCTGGGCGCGGCCATCGCTGCTGCACCACTGCTGCCCGCTGGGTCAAATGCAGAGGACAAAATTAATCTAACCCAGTGTGTGTGTGACAATCTTTGGTACTTTAACATTAACTTAATAAAGATGGACAACAGTGCCCGCAAAACAGTTTTAGTCTTCATAAATCACATTGTGATCGACAAATGATTGTATTATCATCTCCTCCTCCTACTATTGCGGATGTTCGGATAATCTGCATATATTCTGCATATACTATACATGAAAACAGGCATGCTAAATGGACTACTATACTATACTGTTTTGCCCATTTAAGAGATGCAATCCTCTGTGCACAAACTATGCTGATGAGCTTTGTGTGGGGTATCAAATGTGCACGAGTTTTAACAACACACAAATCTTAAATGGATCAGGCCATATGTTTATAATATTTTGAGAACTAATTTAAAATCTGTTAACTATTCCAATGTGTAATGTGCCATACATACAGTGGGGCAAAAAAGTATTTAGTCAGCCAACGATTGTGCAAGTTCTCCCACTTAAAATGATGACAGAGGTCTGTAATTTTCATCATAGGTACACTTCAACTGTGAGAGACAGAATGGGGAAAAAAATCCAGGAATTCACACTGTAGGGATATTAAAACATTTATTTGTAAATTATGGTAGAAAATAAGTATTTGGTCAACCATTCAAAGCTCTCACTGATGGAATGAAGTTGTGGCTCAAAATCTCACGATACATGGCCCCATTCATTCTTTCCTTAACACGGATCAATCGTCCTGTCCCTTTATCAGAAAAACAGCCGCAAAGCATGATGTTTCCACCCCCATGCTTCACAGTAGGCGTGGTGTTCTTGGGATGCAACTCAGTATTCTTCTTCCTCCAAACACGAAGAGTTGAGTTTATACCAAAATGGATACATGGATGATACAGCAGAGGATTGGGAGAATGTCATCTGGTCAGATGAAACTAAAATAGAACTTTTTGGTGTAAACTCAACTCGTCGTGTTTGGAGGAAGAAGAATACTGAGTTGCATCCCAAGAACACCATACCTACTGTGAAGCATGGGGGTGGAAACATCATGCTTTGGGTTTGTTTTTCTGCTAAGGGGACAGGACGATAGAGCTGTTTTAAGGAAAGAATGAATGGGGCCATGTATCGTGAGATTTTGAGCCGAAAACTCCTTTTATCAGTGAGAGCTTTGAATGGTTGACCAAATACTTATTTTCCACCATAATTTATAAATAAATTCTTTAAAACAATGTTAATTCCTGGACTTTTTCCCCCATTCTGTCTCTCACAGTTGAAGTGTACCTATGATGAAAATTACAGACTTCTGGCATCATTTTAAGTGGGAGAACTTGCACAATCGGTGACTGACTATATACTTTTTTGCCCCACTGTAAATTCACGCTGGGCCATGTCAATAACACTAAAAACACATATAAATACAACAATTAAACAACAGAATACCATTAGTCAGTTTAGTTTTTTACTAATTTACTATGATGTGTGATTTCAGTTACCAATCTGGACTTTCTTGTTAAACTTCAAGAAGCAGTATCAGAAGAACAAGACACGGCCCTCTTTGAATGTGTCCTTACCAAGCCACTGCCCAAGATCACCTGGATGGGCAATGGCAATGTTCTTGAGGATGGTGAAAAATACAAAATCAGCGTTTCCGACAGCAAAATGATCCACAGGTTGTTGATCAAAGACTGCACCGGGGAAGACAAAGGTCTCTACTCAGCTGTGGCTGGCAGTGCATCCTGCAAGGCTGCCTTAGATGTGGAAGGTAACGGCATCAATATTTGAATGTGATCAGTTCATTCTCCAGAAATAACAAGAAATGTGAGTGTTGATGCTTGTGTCTTTAGCTGACCTTGAAGCGGTGGGCAAGAAGAAAACTGATGGGGCAGGTATAGACCTTGAGCAAGTGGTCAGACAGCAGCAAATCAAAAATCGAGAGGAAATGGAGAAACTTTTGGAAGCTGTCAAAGCAAAACATGATGCAGGAGAACTGACGGAGCAGAAAACATTGTCCACTTATGGAAAAGATGGAGAGCTCATTTCTTTGACTGGACCTGTCAAATTCAGCGGGAGTGACAAAGACCTGCATGATGCAAACATGAATGACAATTATCTCAAGTCAATGCTCAATGCATTCAGTGTCACTGGTAAGTACAATTTTATATTATGTACATGGCTGTCGTATAGGGGGGAAAGGTAATGAAAATTGCTAGGGCCCACATATACTATATTGCCGAAAGTATTTGGCCACCCATCCAAATGATGAGAATCAGGTGTCTTGATTTCTTGGCCCGGTGTATCAAATCAAGCATGTAGGCACAAAAACTGTTTCTGCAAACATTTGTGAAAGAATGGTCCGCTCTCAGTGATTTCCAGCGTGGAACTGTCATAGGATGCCACCTGTGAAACAAATCCAGTCGTGAAGTTTCCTCGCTCCTAAATATTCTAAAGTAAACTTTATTATAAGAAAAGTGAAGACTTTGGGAAAAACAGCAAGTCAGCCACCAAGTGGTAGGCTACGTAAACTGACAAAGAGAGGTCAGCGGATGCTGAAGCACATAGTGTAAAGACTTCCTGCACAGTCAGTTGCTACAGAGCTCCAAACTTCATGTGACCTTCCAATTAGCCCACGTACAGTACGCAGAGAGCTTCATGGAATGGGTTTCCATGGTTGTGCATCTGCATCTAAGCCATACATCACCAAGTCCAATGCAAAGCGTTGGATGCAGTGGTATAAAGCACGTCGCCACTGGACCCTAGAGCAGTGGAGACACGTTTTCTGGACTGATGAATCACACTTTTCCGTCTGGCAATCTGATGGACCAGTCTGGGTTTGTAGGTTGCCAGGAGAACGCTACATTTCGAACTGCATTGTGCCGAGTGTGAAATTTGGTGTAGGATGAATTATGGTGTGGGGTTGTTTTTCCAGGAGTTGGGCTTGGCCCCTTAGTTCCAGTGAAATGAACTTTTAATGCCCCAGGATACCAAAACATTTTAAACAATTCCATGGAACGGCACTTCAACTTCATATGTGAGTAAAGGCAGGTGGCCAAAAATGTTTGGCAATATAGTGTATAAATAACCCCAGCTGCCTCTATGACAAAATTATTATGCATAAACGGAACTAATGTATACTCATACTACGGAATCTGAATTAAAACAAAGACACAAGTCATACAATATTCTAATTTTAATGATTGCAAAACCCCCTTGGCCCCATTCTTAAAAAATGGTTTGTTCCAGACGAATGTTCCCTCTAAGGTCCAATTGAAACCCTAAACAAAATAAACACATATCACATTATTTTATACCATTTTCAGCAAGTTGTCACAACAGATAAAACAATGACAACGTTAGCCATTTTAAGGAGGAAAGCAGGTGGACAGAGTATAACTGATTACTGACGGACGTAACCACACTAAAACAACATCAACAACAAAACTATTATCGAGCAAAACTGATCACTTTTTGCCTTAATGATACCGAAACGAAATATTTTGTATCTTTCATTTATGACAAAAGACACACACTCTGGACTTGGAGAAGGAATTTGACCGTGTCCCTCGAGAAGTCCAGTGGGGAGTGCTCAGAGAGTATGAGGTATCAGACTGTCTTATTGTGGCGGTCCGCTCTCTGTATGATCAGTGTCAGAGCTTGGTCCGCATTGCCGGCAGTAAGTCGGACAAGTTTCCAGAGAGGGTTGGACTCTGCCAAGCCTGCCCTTTTTCACCGATTCTGTTCATAAGTTTTATAGACAGAATATTTAGGCGCAGTCAAGGCATTGAGGTGATCCGGTTTGGTGGCTGCAGGATAAGGTATCTGCTTTTTGCTGATGATGTGGTCCTGATGGCTTCATCTGACCAGGATTTTCTGCTCTCACTGGATTGGTTCGCAGCAGAGTGTGAAGCGACTGGGATAAGAATCAGTACCTCCAATTCCGAGTCCATGGTTCTCGCCCGGAAAAGGGTGGAATGCCATCTCTGGGTTGGGGAGGAGATCTCGCCCCAAGTGGAGGAGTTCAAGTACCTCAAAGTCTTTTTCAGGAGTGAGGGAATATTGGATCGTGAGATCGACAGGTGGATCGGTGCGGTGTCTTCAGTAATGCAAACACTGTATCGATCCGTTGTGGTGAAGAAGGAGCTGAGCCGGAAGGCAAAGCTCTCAATTTACCGGTCGATCTACGTTTCCATCCTCACCTATGTTCATGAGCTTTGGATTATGATCGAAAGGAGAAGATCACGGGTACAAGCGGCGGAAATTAGTTTCCTCCACCGGGTGGCGGGGCTCTTCCTTAGAGATAGGGTGAGAAGCTTTGTGGGTCCGGGTGGACCCCAAAGAAAAGCCGCTGCTCCTCCACATCGAGAGGAGCCAGATGAGGTGGTTCGGGCATCTGGTCAGGATGCCACCCATACGCCTTCCTCGGGAGGTGTTTAGAGCATGTCCGACAGGTAGGAGGCCACGGAGAAGACCCGGGACACATTGGGAAGACTATGTTTCCCGGCTGGCCTGAGAACGCCTCGGGATCCCCCGGGAAGAGCAGGACAAAGTGGCTGTGGAGAGGAAAGTCTGGGCTTCCGACCTGACCTCTGATAAGCGGAAGTAGATGGATGGATAGATGGATGGACGGACACACACACTTGGCTCAGGCAATGAAGCGTTCACAGCCACAAAAACAGTTGGCCAACTCCAACTTCTTCCCATGGTTTTTTCCTCATTGAAATTAAGTGAGAGCGAGCAAACCCCAGGAGCATTAGGATGCCCCCCAAAAAGCACAAGTTCAGACACTGAAAAATTATAAAAGAACGCCAGGACATTAGAACCTTTTTTTAAGACTGGTGAGAAAATAAAACTAGTTACGGTGGTTAAAACAATTAGCCTACTTGTTCATTTATTCAATGTCTGTAACATTGCCTTTGATGGGGCGCAGGCTGGACTCTGGAGCCTTCATTAGCTGTCATCTGGCCGCGCTACACTCTGGACAAGTTGGCAGTTCATTAAAAGAAAGTTTTCACTTCATAAAAAAAGAAGTCCCCACTTCGTTGTAGAGCAACGGTGTGATTGTGTGTGTAACACAGTGATGTAGACACTGGTTGGCTGTTTTGGTTTACAGTTTACATTGACTTTTGGTTTTAAAAACATTGTTGTCTGGGAAACTGAAAGTTTCCCCCGAAGGTTATGGTGCTAAGAAGCCCATTTAGATTTAGTCCAAGAATAGGCTAGTTTTGCATCAGTTAGTTCTGCATCAGTTTTTCCATAAAACATAGCATTTACTGCTTGCAATATATACAATGGAAAAATAAACCTTTATGCTCTGCTGCTCCAGAATCAGCAGTGGCTGCTTCATCCGAGTTTGAACCCCCAACAGACGCTCACCAGCAGTCCACTGATGCCTTTGATGGTGAGTGAGTGATGTAGACACTGGTTGGCTGTTTTGGTTTACAGTTTACATTGACTTTTGGTTTTAAAAACATTGTTGTCTGGGAAACTGAAAGTTTCCCCCGAAGGTTATGGTGCTAAGAAGCCCATTTAGATTTAGTCCAAGAATAGGCTAGTTTTGCATCAGTTAGTTCTGCATCAGTTTTTCCATAAAACATAGCATTTACTGCTTGCAATATATATAATGGAAAAATAAACCTTTATGCTCTGCTGCTCCAGAATCAGCAGTGGCTGCTTCATCTGAGTTTAAACCACGAACAAACGCTCACCTGGAGTCCATTGATGCCTTTGATGGTGAGTGAATGATGTCGACGCTGGTTGGCTGTTTTGGTTTAGTAGTGAACTACTCTAACACAGGCAGTGACTAAGACATGAATTAACACCTTGGCTATTACAATTAAAATATACACTACATTTTGTATACCTCAATTTAAACTTGAATTTAGATTAGATGAGGCTTGATATTTGTTTTATAACAAGGTATTCCATGTTCTCTTTATTTTACTTGCACACTTAGGTTAAATGCTACAAATTTAAGTGTGGATTATCTTGAGCCAGGACACTTATCATATCAGTGCCTGATTGTTAAATACAATAAAATACCCACTACCTAGTGGTTAATTGAAAAGGCATTTGCAATCAGAGATGTACTAATGTGTTGCAAATCAGTGAAATCCGAATAAAACAACTAATAATGCATAATTTACATAATATTACTTTGACTTGTTTAGTGGTTAATCGTAAAAAAGGGGACACATTAAGTCTTAACCATCAAGAACACTAAAAAACAAGAACATTGAAGGTGGAAATGAATGGGGTAGAGGGGCCCACACAGATACTCTTTCAGTGGGCCCGGAGTTCCTAGTAACAGCCCTGATTATGCAAATCATATTTTTCCCCTCCATTAAAGAGATGTGCACATTAATTCTAAGGCCCCTTCTACACTAAGCCGGCTAAGGTTATCCACGGTAAATCCCACCTAACCTTATCCTTGTCCACACACACACAATAAGTCATTTAAGGGACGGCGTGGCGCAGTGGGAGAGTGGCCATGCGCAACCCGAGGGTCACTGGTTCAAATCCCACCTAGAACCAACCTCGTCACGTCCGTTGTGTCCTGAGCAAGACACTTCACCCTTGCTCCTGATGGTTGCTGGTTGGCGCCTTGCATGGCAGCTCCCTCCATCAGTGTGTGAATGTGTGTGTGAATGGGTAAATGTGGAAGTAGCGTCAAAGCGCTTTGAGTACCTTGAAGGTAGAAAAGCGCTATACAAGTACAACCCATTTATCATTTATTTATAAGACCCCTCAATCCCTCTCCGTCCGCCGGTGCAATGCGACCTACTACGCGTGCGCGGATAATGCGCACGTCATAGTCACCTCCAGTGTTGCTTTGTGTGCAAGTTCTTAAAACAAATGTAACTTATCTGAACAATATGTAGTGTTGTGGTATTTTAATTAACTGGAATCCAATGTGTTGTGGGGCCCTATTGTAGTGAATCAAACCTGAGACATCATGAATTAATCAAATGTTTAATGGACACATGAATGTAAACAATGTGATTAAGAACATTTTCTATCAATCAATCTAGAGATCTCGATATCTGGTCAGGGCACTCATTCTGTTTCCTTGACCTTCATTGTCCATTCTTTTTTGGTGACTTTATATACTCTGGACCGCAGACGTTGAGTCCGCGACATACATGGCAGACAATAACTGATAAAGTCTGCTTTGCCAGTCCAAAAGCATTTGCCGTTTTCCATAGTCTTTCCTCAATGGGCAGGTAATACAAAGCACATCCACGGAAGCCCGCATTCTCTTCGTCTCTCCTTCGACAAATATGGACAAAGTTTTTCGGTAAGTAGAATCACATCAGACCTCGACATTTAAAACTTCTCTTGCCATCTGACAAGTGTTTTATCTGAAATAGCTGCAATCGCTTTCTCTTGAGGTATTCATGTGTGATTTTCACAAGCGTCCGTACAGACGAAAAGAGAAACACGAGCATGTCTGGCTGACTCGCCTCCATATTTCCAGTGGTTAGCTCCAAGTTATTAAACCGCTTTATTATTAAGCTGGCTGTGGCTCGTTCTTTTTGACGTCACTTCCTCTCCGAACTTAGTTTATAAACTTAGTTTATAAACGATCAATGAGTCCATACAAAGCTAAGAGCCGGAGATTCAAGAACTAGACGGTGCACTTACCAGTGTAAAAAAAAAATTATCCAAGAAATGGAACCTTAAACAGTGATTTAGTGTGGCTAAAACGGGATTAGGCTAAATAATTATTTGTTTAATGAGTTATCTGACTTATTGTCGACAGGTTCAAATACTGTGGCGTTGTGTGTGTAGGGACAAGGCTAAGGTTAGGTGGGATTTACCCTGGATAACCTTTGTGTAAACGGGGCCTTAAGTGAGTAGAGTGAAAGTTTGTTTTTCAGCATTCACACAATCCATTTTTGGCACCAAGTTGGTTAAGTGTGAATACTCCTCTCTCATTCTTCACGCCATTAAGCTAACAACCTGTCGTTCCACAGATGGTTTTGAAGGAGGAAAGTGTGAGGGAAATGAGGGCGGCAATGCAGCAAACAAACTGGATGAAGAGACAGAGCAGGACGCACAAGGTACATGCAGACAATATCCGCGCTCTTATCACGGGCCGGTTCATGTCTTGGGGATCGACTACTTTTTTCGTTTGTACAGAGTGGAGCGACGCACGTGATGGAAAGTTAAAAGAGATCAATGCAAAGCTCACGGAAAGAAAGAAAAGACGTATGTTTTAAGAAAAAAAATCATAAAGCCTAATAATTTTTTCACCATTTAACTGTTTGTTGATATAATATGCAATTTATTCCTTTATAGTTGATCATTTCTTTAACGAAGACAGCGGGTCTATGGAGGCTGAAGAAGCGATTGGTATTGCCACACAACCCAGACGTAAAAGAATTGGCCCACTGATAGAAGATGTAGTAATCGGTAAGTATTTAAAAGGCCACCATAGAATACATAGTCAACAGAGGAAGGATGAATGCACTGATTTGGATTAATTGACCTCCCAAATTGTGATTACATATACTCACCAGTATTGGGTTAGTTACTGAAAACCAGTAACTAGTTAGTTACTTTTTTTCTCAGTTACTTACACCAAAAAGTAATGCATTACTGTGAAAAGTAACTATTTAGTTACTTAAATTTTATGTATTTATATATTTTTAATTTTTTTAAAGCCCCCTTTGATGCCCTTTTAGCTTTCATTTCAGTACTGTTATTGCACTGGAGAATAATACAATCTGTTGATCAACTTGACATGCATTCGCATCACTGAACTCTGCCAAGCAATGTGGTCTACATACAACACACGAAGACAAAGATATATTTCAAAGGGCAAATTTGTTTCAGACCTAAATCACAAGTGTCTCATAGGGCTGCACAAACCACAACGACATCCTCGGTAGAGCCCACATAAGGGCAAGGAAAAACTCACCCCAGTGGGACGTCGGTGACAGTGACAATGATGACTATGAGAAACCTTGGAGAGGACCACATATGTGGCCGAATGGAAAACGCTCTATAACCCGCAGACTTTTTTTGGGCTCTGGGAATCATTAATAAGCCGGAGTCCTTTGAACCCTGATTTGTAGCCTGGACATATGGTACAATACAATCGGCATGATAGGCTGGAGCTAGCAAAACCTTAAAGCCACATCTTAAAGGCCTACTGAAATTAGATTTTCTTATTTAAACAGGGATAGCAGGTCCATTCTATGTGTCATACTTGATCATTTCGCGATATTGCCATATTTTTGCTGAAAAGATTTAGTAGAGAACATCGACGATAAAGTTTGCAACTTTTGGTCGCTAATAAAAAAGCCTTGCCTGTACCGGAAGTAGCAGACGATGTGCGTGTGACGTCATGGGTTGTAGGGCTCCTCACATCCTCACATTGTTTATAGTCACAGCCACCAGCAGCAAGAGCGATTTGGACAGAGAAAGCGATGATTTCCCCATTAATTTGAGCGAGGATGAAAGATTTGTGGATGAGGAAAGTTAGAGTGAAGCACTACAAAAAAAAAAGCGACGGCAGTGGAAGCGATTCAGATATTAGACACATTTACTAGGATAATTCTGGAAAATCCCTTATCTGCTTATTGTGTTACTACAATAGAATAGAATAGACTTTATTGTCATTATATTTACATAGAACGAGATTAAAGACTCCAACTTAAGGTGTGGTTGTGGGAACAACAATGGGGCAGAATAAATAACACAAGAGGTAATAAAAGAAAAACTAACAATTGAAATAAACAGAATACTATCCAATACAAATAACAAGCAATCCTGCACAATATACAAAACACTGTAGAAATAAAAAATATTGTACAATATACAGAACAAGACAGTGTTTTAGTGAGATTATAAAGTCATACCTGAAAGTCGGAGGGGTGTGGTGACCGCCAGTGTCTCTGATGGAAGCCATGGAGGAGCCAAGAGAGTCGCAGCTGCCTCTTTGACAGGTGCTGCAGGAGGGCGCAAGCTATGCTCATGTCTCTGGTAAGAGCCGAATTATTACCACAATTTTCTCACCGAAACCTGCCGGTTGACATGTGGTAGAGAAACATGTTCGCTTGACCGCTCTTTTCCATATTAAAGCTTCACAACAAACAAAGAAACACCGGCTGTGTTTTGGTTGCTAAAGCCGGCTGCAATCCACCGCTTTCCATCAACAGCATTCTTCTTTATAGTCTCCATTATTAATTGAACAAATTGCAAAATATTCAGCAACACAGATGTACTACTCTGTAATTATGCGATTAAAGCAGACGACTTTTAGCCGTGAGTGGTGCTGGGCTACAATGTCCGCTCCAACCAATAACGTCACAAGCACACATAAGTCATCATTCCGCGACGTTTTCAACAGGACACATTGCCGGAAATTTAAAATTGCAATTTAGTAAACTAAACCGGCCGTATTGGCATGTGTTGCAATGTTAATATAATATATAATATAAACTATCAGACTGCGTGGTCAGTAGTAGTGGGTTTCAATAGGCCTTTAAGTGCACAGGAAGACAGTGCAGGTGAGCCAGTATAGGCGAAATATGATCAAACTTTCTTGTTCTTGTCAAAAGTCTAGCAGCCGCATTTTGTACCAACTGTAATCTTTTAATGCTAAACATGGGGATACCCGAAAATAATACGTTACAGTAATTGAGACAAGACGTAACAAACGCATGGATAATGATCTCAGCGTCGTAAAGTGGACAAAATGGAGCGAATTTTAGAGATATAACAGAGATGAAAGAAGGCCGTTTTAGTAACGCTTTTAATGTATGACTCAAACGAGAGAGTTGGGTCGAAGATAATACCCAGATTCTTTACCGAGTCGCCTTCTTTAATTGTTTGGTTTTCAAATGTTAAAGTTGTATTATCAAATAGAGGTCGGTGTCTAGCAGGACCGATAATCAGCATTTCTGTTTTTTTTGGCGTTGAGTTGCAAAAAGTTAACGGACATCCATTTTTTAAATTTCATTTAGACACGCCTTTAGCTGACTACAGTCCGGCGTGTTGGTCAGCTTTAGGGGCATGTAGTGTTGGGTGTCATCAGCATAACAGTGAAAGCTAACACTGTATTTGCGTATGATGTCACATAGCGCCAGCATGTAGATACTGAAGAGTGCAGGGCCAAGGACCGAACCCTGGGGAACTCCACACGTTACCTTAACATAGTCCAAGGTCACATTGTTATGGGAGACGCACTGCATCCTATCAGTAAGATAAGAGTTTAACCAAGACAGGGCTAAGTCTGACATATTAATTTGTGTTTTGATACGCTCTGATAAAATATTATGATCGACGGTATCAAAAGCAACGCTAAGATCGAGGAGCAGCAACATAGATGACGCATCAGAATCCATCGTTAGCAATAGATCATTAGTCATTTTTGCGAGGGCTGTCTCCGTAGAGTGATTTGCCCTGAAACCGGATTGAAAGGTTTCACATAGATTGTTAGATGCTAAGTGTTCATTTAGCTGCTCTGCAACAATTTTTTCGAGGATTTTCGAAATAAAGGGAAGGTGAGACACCGGTCGGTAGTTTACCATGAGGTCAGGATCGAGGTTACGTCTTTTAAGGAGAGGATGAATAACCGCTTTTTTGAATGCTAGGAGAACAGTGCCAGAGGAAAGTGATACGTTTATAATATTTAGCACTGATGGACCTAATAATACAAAGAGCCCCTTGATAAGTTTCCCAGGAAGAGGGTCAAGTAAACATGTTTGTTTTATTCCATTTACACGTAACAATTCTTCTAATGTTATTTCATCAAAAGAGAGAAACTATTTTGGAGGGCAGTATCCGCCGTATATACAGTCGTATCTGTGTTAATAGAACCCTGTTGTAGCTGGGACGCATTGTCTTTAATCTCCTTTCTAATGACTTCAATTTTCTTATTAAAGAATTGCATAAAGTCATCTGCCGAGTGGGTTGAGCTACTGGAAGGAGTCCCTTGTTGGGTTAGCGATGCTACTGTACTAAACAAAAATTTAGGATTGTTTTTGTTAAGGCGGATGAGATTTGAGTAATATTTAGCTTTAGCTAAGGTAAGCACGCGTTTATAAGTTATTAAACTATCACTCCATGCTTGATGGAACACTTCAAGTTTAGTCGCACGCCATTTGCGTTCCAGCTTTCTACATGATAATTTATGAGCTCTAGTTTCTTCTGTAAACCATGGGGTACGCCTTTTTGGAGCCTTTTTTTTTTAACTTCAGCGGTGCTTTACTATCAATGGTTTCGCGCAGGGCGTTGTTAAAGTTGTTAGTGAGGTTATCAATAGAGCCCACATTCTTTAAGAATGGTGCCATTACCGAGGGCAGTAGGCCAGCAAGAGTCATCGTTGTGGCAGCATTAATGTTGCGGCTGCTAAAGCCGTTATTATTATTATTAGCTTGCCGAACATGAGTCTGAACTTCGAATTTTATAAGGTAATGATCGGACATTACTTTAGTACACGGGAGTATCATAACTTTGGAAATGGTGATCCCCCTGACAAGCACCAGGTCTATCGTATTACCGCTGCGATGCGTGGGTTCATTTATTGTTTGTGTAAGACCACAGCTATCAATTATAATCTGGAGCGCCACGCATGGTGGGCCCAATAGGGTATTCATATGGATATTAAAGTCCCCCATTATAATTATATTATCGGCGTGTGTCACTAGATCAGCAAAGAACTCTGAGAATTCACTGATAAAGTCCGAATAGGGCCTTGGGGGCGGTAGATAACAGCCAGGTATAGAGGCAGCGGTGTGACAGACCTCATAGTAAGCACCTCAAACGATTTATATTTATTATTTAGGTTAGGACTAAGGTTAAAGTTTTCGATGTATATTAGTGCGACCCCCCCACCCCCCACCCCTTTTAAGGGGACGGGCAATATGCGGATTCGTATAGTTAGAAGGTGATCAATCAATCAATCAATGTTTATTTATATAGCCCCAAATCACAAATGTCTCAAAGGACTGCACAAATCATTACGACTACAACATCCTCGGAAGAACCCACATGATGCCTCATTTAGCGCAAAAAAGTCATCTGGTTTAAGCCAGGTTTCACTAAGACCGATGACATTAAGATTGTTGTCTCTAATGACCTCATTAACTAATAACATTTTGGGAGACAATGATCTTATGTTTAAAAAGCCAATATTATAGGTAGTGGGCTGTTTTAAGGAGTTTTTGATCAAATTATCTGTAGTAGCAATATTAATAATGTTGCGTTACTCGATGCCTGGACATCTTTCTAGCGAGATCACAAGTCCTGGCTATGTTTCTCTTTGTAATATCTGACTGTCTCATCCTAGTGTCATTAGAGCCAACGTGTACAACTATGTTCGCATAACTAGTGGTGCGATTAGCCTGTCGTACGTGTTTAATAGGCCTGTTGCGAGTTAGTTCCCTAAGATTAGCTTCAATGTCAGGTGCTCGGGCCCCTGGAATACACTTAATTGTGGCTGGTTTGCTAAGCTTTATGTTTCGGGTGAAGGAGTCCCCTATGACTAAAGTGTGGTGCTCAGTGGACTGGGGTGTAGGACTAACTAAAGGGCTAAATCTGTTATGCATCTTAACCGGTACACCGTAGCTTGTAGGCCGCTTAGGGCTGCTACAGGCTGGACTAGTTAGCTCACTACAGCAAACGCTAGCAGATGTGTCTGCAATATCTAAAGTTACGGAATTACACTGCTCTAACTGGCGGAAACGGCTCTCTTGCAGAGCCAACCTATCCATGAGTAAGGTGCACGAAGCGCAGGAAGCCATACTCACAGTATTTACTGTCGCCGAATGGAGTGCCAGCTGTCTTCGGGGAAGTGGTGGTCACGCAGGTCAAAACTAATAGGTTGCATTGGGTAGTTTTGAAAAGCCGATTCTGGTATCCAGATAATTGTTGGCTTGAGGTTAATAGTAGCAAAAATTGTTCCTGGGCGCAGCCACCGCTCACTGCTCCCTTCACCTCCCAGGGGATGGTCAAGGGTGATGGGTCAAATGCAGAGAATAACTTCGCCACACGCGACAAGCGGGCAGGCACATGCAGGGTACCGGCTGTAACATAACATACATAAGTAACAAACAGCATAATAACAACATAGCTGTAAACCAAGGAAAGCACACACTACATGCGCAAAGCTCAATTAGGCGTTTTTTTCTCTCCAGGAATTCTGAAATATAATCATGTCTGAAGCCCAGAACACTCTACACATTTCCCCAGTTTTAGTTTAGAGATAAAGCAAGAATGGCCTGGCCCACTAGCATCCCTCTTTTTGTTTGTGAACTTTATAGTCTATACATTTAGAGTGATGTGATAATCAAACACTCTAAAAGTCTAGAATGAAAGAGTATATTAGATAATTGACAGTGTGTGTACCTTCAGTGCTGAATGATGTGCAAAGGCAAAGTGTCTTCTTTAGCTCATGTTCCATTTTTATGTCCTCACTGACCACTGTGTCCAGGTACTTGGAAAATGTTTTCCATGCCATTTGCTGTTTGACGCCCGGTATCATGCTAATTAGCTGCCTGAAAGTGGGTGACTCCACTGTAGAAATAGCCTGCATGTTTTCTAACACATTAGCTGCATTGGCTCTATCAATGTTGTCCTGGCTAGCAGTCCCTCCGTTAAAATCCAGCCACTGTTGCTCAGATGGTGTTGGAGGTGAAGTGTCTCTGTCTTTACTAGCTTCCCCAAAGCATGTTGCTTTTGTAGCTGGTTCAACAGATTTGAATTGCTGTTTTGGGCAGTAGATGGGATCTTTGATCAAGACACAACTTACATTGAACTAAAATGTTATTTTCTTTGTGCTCGACAAAAGAAAAGTAGTGAAAATATCTCCATTTTAAGAAACTCGACTTGGGCTCCGCCCTGATGTGTTGTTAGTAAACACAGACACATTCCCCTCCCCTCTCACACACACACACACACACACACACACACAGCGCGCCTCTTCTCCCACACATCTTCTGCAGCTCTCCAGTAAAACACTCAGCTCTTCTCAGTTTCTAGTCGATACTACATAAAAAATAACGTAAAATAACGCAGAAAAGCATCATGTAGTAACGGTAACTGAGTTACTGAATATAAAATGTAACGCATTAGACTACTAATTACCGCCGAAAACAACGGCGTTACAGTAACGTGTTACTTTCCCAGCACTGATACTAACACATGCAATCCAGCTGTGTGAGTATCAACCAAAGTGTCATTATTCTCTTCTTCTAGGAGTAATGAATATTTACAATCAAGCCTGAAATAATGCCTATCCTTGGCACATTTTTACTTTTATTTAACTGGCATTTTTTTTTATCTTTGGAAGATAAAAATACAATGTATGGGCAGGGCAGCATCATTGTGGAAAAAAATATGTTTTGGATTTTGTTGACATTCGGACAAAAACTTCAAGTCGAAATTTGCCAAGGGTATGAATAATGTTAGGCTTGACTGTAATATGACAGTCGCCACTCTTTGGTTTTCGAAGTGAGTGGAAATCTACTCCATTAACTTCTCACTGTTGTTAGATCCCGGGGTTCAATTCATCTGGGGCTTGTCTGACATCAATGCCATCATCGGTGAGAATGCAGAGCTAACGTGTAAACTCAGTAAAGAGGACTTCGAAGGAGTCTGGTTCAGAGACGACGAAAAGGTCAGCAAACTTTTAACAATAATATATTTGTGTGTGTTAGAGTAGCAAAGAGGAAACAATGTATTATCATTTTCTCTGTTTCCGATCACATTTGATATGTTTAGACCGGAAAAGGTGGTAATTACCAAAGATTAATACTCAATAATCCCAATAGCTAAACAGAGAGGTTGCCAAACTACGGATTCTGCCTGCCACCATCACGGGGGACGTCCATCCATCCATTTTTTGTACCGCTTGTCCCTCGCAGGGTCATGGGGGAGCTGAAGCTTTTACCAGCTGCACTCCAAAGTGAAAAAAAATATATTAATAAATAAAATAAAAAATATATATACATCTGCCAGAAGGTGGCGACTTGTCCAGGGTGTACACCGCCTTCCGCCCGATTGTAGCTGAGATAGGCACCAGCGCCCCCCGCGACCCCAAAGTGAATAAGCGGTAGAAAACGGATGGATGGATGTAAATATATATCTATCGTAGGGCTGTCAAGTGATTACTTTTTTATAATCAGATTAATTGCACTCTAAACCTGTCTTTAATTATGATAAATCACAGATTATTTGTTTGCATAAATAACAGTTGCTGAAGAAAATACCCCAATCTTTGGGTACATATGCAATTTAAGAGTCACAATGTCACACAGGAATATTTTTTGAATGTTTTACGTAACTGCAAGTCATTATTTTGCTCAAAACCTGTTGAAAATATCCATCCATCCATCCATCCATCTTCTTCCGCTTATCCGAGGTCGGGTCGCGGGGGCAACAGCCTAAGCAGGGAAACCCAGACTTCCCTCTCCCCAGCCACTTCGTCTAGCTCTTCCCGGGGGATCCCGAGGCGTTCCCAGGCCAGCCGGGAGACATAGTCTTCCCAACGTGTCCTTGGTCTTCCCCGTGGCCTCCTACCGGTTGGACGTGCCCTAAACACCTCCCTAGGGAGGCGTTCGGGTGGCATCCTGACCAGATGCCCGAACCACCTCATCTGGCTCCTCTCGATGTGAAGGAGCAGCGGCTTTACTTTGAGTCCCTCCCGGATGGCAGAGCTTCTCACCCTATCTCTAAGGGAGAGCCCCGCCACACGGCGGAGGAAACTCATTTCGGCCGCTTGTACCAGTGATCTTATCCTTTCGGTCATGACCCAAAGCTCATGACCATAGGTGAGGATGGGAACATAGATCGACCGGTAAATTGAGAGCTTTGCCTTCCGGCTCAGCTCCTTCTTCACCACAACGGATCGGTACAACGTCCGCATTACTGAAGACGCCGCACCGATCCGCCTGTCGATCTCACAATCCACTCTTCCCTCCCTCGTGAACAAGACTCCTAGGTACTTGAACTCCTCCACTTGGGGCAGGGTCTCCTCCCCAACCCGGAGATGGCACTCCACCCTTTTCCGGGCGAGAACCATGGACTCGGACTTGGAGGTGCTGATTCTCATTCCGGTCGCTTCACACTCGGCTGCGAACCGATCCAGCGAGAGCTGAAGATCCCGGTCAGATGAAGCCATCAGGACCACATCATCTGCAAAAAGCAGAGACCTAATCCTGCGGTTACCAAACCGGAACCCCTCAACGCCTTGACTGCGCCTAGAAATTCTGTCCATAAAAGTTATGAACAGAATCGGTGACAAAGGACAGCCTTGGCGGATGGTGTTCTGCTGACCTCGACTGCGGATGTTGTGGATAGGTGGAAGGAATACTTCGAAGACCTCCTCAATCCCACCAACACGTCTTCCTATGGGGAAGCAGTGCCTGGGGAATCTGTGGTGGACTCTGCTATTTCTGGGGCTGAGGTCGCTGAGGTAGTTAAAAAGCTCCTCGGTGGCAAGGCCCCAGGGGTGGATGAGGTCCGCCCGGAGTTCCTTAAGGCTCTGGATGCTGTGGGGCTGTCTTGGTTGACAAGACTTTGCAGCATCGCGTGGACATCGGGGGTGGTACCTCTGGATTGGCAGACCGGGGTGGTGGTTCCTCTCTTTAAGAAGGGGGACCGGAGGGTGTGTTCCAACTATCGTGGGATCACACTCCTCAGCCTTCCCGGTAAGGTTTATTCAGGTGTACTGGAGAGGAGGCTACGTCGGATAGTCGAACCTCGGATTCAGGAGGAACAGTGTGGTTTTCGTCCTGGTCGTGGAACTGTGGACCAGCTCTATACTCTCGGCAGGGTTCTTAAGGGTGCATGGGAGTTTGCCCAACCAGTCTACATGTGCTTTGTGGACTTGGAGAAGGCATTCGACCGTGTCCCTCGGGAAGTCCTGTGGGGAGTGCTCAGAGAGTATGGGGTATCGGACTGTCTTATTGTGGCGGTCCATTCCCTGTACGATCAGTGTCAGAGCTTGGTCCGCATTGCCGGCAGTAAGTCGAACACATTTCCAGTGAGGGTTGGACTGTTGAAAATAAGTAAAGGAAAATTAAGTGCACATTATAAAAGGCTTTGCAGTTTGCAATAATTTGATTCCGGAATTGATATGGAAACGATAAACGATAAAAAACGTTATTGAAGAGATCTCAGGACCAATAATGTAAATTAGTAACCCATCATTTCAAACAGGTACATATCCAAACAAAATGAAAATAGCTAAAGTTGCACCAATTTATTAGACTGGTGATAAACATCTATTTACAAATTATAGACCTGTTTCTTTACTTCCACAATTTTCTAAAATCATTGAAAAACTGTTCAATAACAGATTAGAGAGTTTCATAAATAAAAATAGAATACTTGTAGAGAACCAATATGGTTACAAAGCTAATGTTTCAACTTCAATGCCTTTAATTGAAATTAAAGAAAACATTACCAATGCAATAGATGGTAAAATGCGGCAGCAGTGTTTATGGATCTAACTAAATCATTTGACACAATTAATCAAAATATTTTAATGAAAAAAAGAGAACGATATGGCATCAGAGGTTTGGTCTTAAACTGGATAAGAAGTTATCCAACCAACAGGAAACAATACGTGAAGCTAGGTGAACACACTTCTACAACACTAAATATATCCTTTGGTGTACCTCAGGGATCAATACTAGGACCTAAATTATTCAATCTCTATCTAAATGACATCTGTAAAGTTACAAAAAAATTTAAGGTTAGTATTATTTGCGGATTAAACAACAGCGTTTTGTTCAGGAGAGAACACACAGAACACAATACAAATACTAACAGAAGAAATAAACAAATTAAAAAGATGGTTTGACAAAAACCGACTATCATTGAATCTCAGTAAAACAAAAATTATGTTATTTGGTAACAGTAGAAGAGAAAATCAAACACTAATACAAATAGACGGATTAGAAATTGAAAGAGTAAATTAAACCAAATTTCTATTTAATGATTAATTATAAATTGAACAAGAAATCTCATGTAAAAAATATACAACATAAAGTTGCAAAAAACACTTCAATAATAAATAAAGCTAAATATGTTCTAGACCCAAAATCACTTCATATTCCCTAATGCTCACTAGTGTTACCATATCTGAGTTACTGTGTAGAAATATGGGGAAATAATTACAAAAGTACACTTCATTTACTAATAGTGTTACAAAAAGATCAGTTAGAATAATACATAATGTTTGGTATAGAGAACATACAAATCCTTTATTTATTGAATCAAAGATACTGAAATTCCACAACATAGTGGAATTGCAAACAGCTAAAATTATACACAAAGCAAACTATAACCTGCTTCCCAAGAATATACAACAATTATTCTCAACAAAAGAAGGGAAATATAATATTGGGGAAAAATGTAATTTAAAACATTTGTACGCACGTACAACACTTAAGACCTTCAGTATATCAGTATGTGGAATTAAACTATGGAATGTATTAAGCAATGCAATCAAACAATGTAATAACATGATCCACTTCAAAAAACTGTTTACAAAGTGTTTACAAAGTACAAAAAAGAAGAACCATGATGAACATTCTGAATTTATTCATCCATCCATTCTGTCATTCTCAAAATAATCTTACTTATCTCATCTTATGGAATAAAAATAACTTCACCAATTATTTATTTATTCATTCATTTTTATTGTGATTACCTAAGGAGTGTATTGTGAAGACATTGAGAACAGGAAGTGAACAAAAGTTTTAGCAACTGTTATGTAAAAGAAAAGGGGTAGGATTAAATAAGCTCTGCTTCTTCCTACTCCTTTTCGAACATGTTGAAAAGAGAAACTGGAAATTGTGATGTATCATGTTGTATGCTTGCATGTTCCAAATAAACTCAAACTCACCTGTCACAGATATTACACTATTGTCTTTTGGTTTAGTGGTTGTAATGATTTTTCTCGACCACCGTAGATATCCGCCATTTTTGTTTTGTCGATGACGCACATGGGGAAATAGACCTAACATCTAAAATCGTTATTATTAAAAGTGCTATACTTCATACAAAGTCTGTCGTTCTTAAATCTAGTGTTTTCCTTTTTCTAGTATCAATAAAATTGATGGATACCCTTTTAAAAAAAATTTGAATAGATACCTATCTCTTGGAAAGCAAACGAGCACAGATTGTATTGGAAATAAAAATTGTTTTATCGATGTAGGGATCAATACAATGATTTGCGAATCATTTTCAACCCATATTCAGTTGAGTATGCTACAAAGACAACATTTTTTTTATGATCAAACTGAAAACCTTTTTTTTTTTGCAAATAATCATTAACTTTTGAATGTAATGCCAGCAACACGTGACAAAGAAGTTGGGAAATGTGGCAATAAATAATGATAAAGTTGATGAATGCTCATCAAACACTTATTTGGAACATCCCACAGGTGTGCAGGCTAATTGGGAACAGTTGGGTGCCATGATTGGGTATAAAAACAGCTTCCATGAAATACTAAGTAATTCACAAACAAGGATGGGGCGAGGGTCACCACTTTGTAAGCAAATTGTCGAACAGTTTTAGAACAACATTTCTCAAGGAGCTATTGCAAGGAATTTAGGGATTTTACCATCTACGGTCCGTAATATTAGTGAATTGTGAATTATATTTATATAGCGCTTTTTCTCAAGTGACTCAAAGCGCTTTACATAGTGAAACCCAATATCTAAGTTACATTTAAACCAGTGTGGGTGGCACTGGGAGCAGGTGGGTAAAGTGTCTTGCCCAAGGACACAACGGCAGTAACTAGGATGGCACAAGCGGGAATCGAACCTGCAACTCTCAAGTTGCTGGCACGGCCACTCTACCAACCGAGCTATGCCGCCCCAATATCATCAAAAGGTTCAGAAATCTGGAGAAATCACTGCACGTAAGTGATGATATTACGGACCTTTGACCCCTCAGGGGGTACTGCATCAAAAACTGACATCAGTGTGTAAAGGATATCACCACATGGGCTCAGGAACACTTCATAAAACCACTGTCAGTAACTACAGTTGGTCGCTACATCTGTAAGTGCAAGTTAAAACGCTACTATGAAAAGCCAAACCCATTTATTAACAACACCCTGAAACGCCGCCGGCTTTGCTGGGCCCGAGCTCATCTGAGATGGACTGATGCAAAGTGGAAGAGTGTTCTTTGGTCTGACAAGTCCACATTTCAAATTTAATTTGGAAACAGAGGATGTGGTGTCCTCCAGAACAAAGGACAATAACAGTTCGGATTGTTATAGCCGCACAGTTCAAAAGCCAGCATCTGTGATGGTATGGGGGTGTATTAGTGCCCAAGGCATGGGTAACTTACACATCTGTGAAGGCACCATTAATGCTGAATGGTCCATACAGGTTTTGGAGCAACATATGTTGTCATCCAAGCAACCTTATCATGGACGCCCCTGCTTATTTCAGCAAGACAATGCCAAACCACGCGTTACAACAGCGTGGCTTCGTAGTAAAAGAGTGCGGGTACTGTTCTGGCCCGCCTCCAGTCCAGACCTGTCTCCCATTGAAAATGTGTGGCGCATTATGAAGTGTAAAATATGACAGCGGAGACCCCGGACTGTTGAACGACTGAAGCTCTACATAAAATGAGAATGGGAAAGAATTCCACTTTCAAAGCTTCAACAATTAGTTTCCTCAGTTCCCAAACGTTTATTGAGTGTTGTTAAAAGAAAAGGAGATGTAACACAGTGGTGAACATGCCCTTTCCCAAACTACTTTGGCACGTGTAGCAGCCATGAAATTCAAAGTTAATTATTATTTGCAAAAAAAAAAAAATAAAGTTCATAAGTTTGAACATCAAATATCTTGTCTTTGTAGTGCATTCATTGAATATTGGTTGAAAAGGATTTGCAAATCATTGTATTCTGTTTATATTTACACTAACATAATTTCCCCACTCATATGGAAACGGGGTTTGTCCACACACACACACACACACACACACATATACACATATATACACATATATATATATATGGCGATTTGTGTGTAGAATAAATGTGGCTGTCAGTATTTTATCCATTTATTTTCATCCTCCACTTTTCCTATCAGATCACTCCAGATGACACGTTTATAATCTCGACAGAGGGTGCAATCCATAAATTACTTATAATAAAATGCCAAGAGGATCACTCCGCGAAATATCGTTTTGAGGCTGACAATCGAAAAACAGAGGCAGTGGTGAACGTCAAAGGTTTGAATGTTCGCTCTGACAACAATTCTTCAAATTTGAAATCACACAGTTAGCTGAAACACTTCACAGTGGCATAGACTAAAATGTTCCCATTTCAGATCCTCCTAGGTTTGACCCCGACGACCTCAGTGCCTTCACGGAGCCCTTGAGGATTAAAATAGGGCACAACGCCGTCTTTAAACTGAATTTTCTCGGCTTTGAGCCTATTAAGATCCAGTGGTACCGAGAGGGAGAGAAAGTTTATGACGACGGCAGCAGCACCAGAGTAGAAAAATCGACCAATCACAGCCGCCTGGTGTTGAGCAGATGCCAGAGGAGGGACTCGGGAGAAATCAAGATCAAGCTCAAAAATGAACATGGCACAGCTGAAGCAATTACACAGCTGATTGTACTCGGTGAGCCAATGAACAGCATTTCAGTCAAACACAGAATTCCTGTGAAACATTCAAATTGGCATTTCATGTCTTTCAGACAAACCCACTTCTCCACTGGGCCCTGCGGAGATCACACTGAGCTCGGCTACATGCATTGAATTTAAGTGGAGGCCTCCAAAGGATGACGGCGGCTCGCCGGTGATGAACTACATCATGGAGCGACAACAGGTTGGGCGAAACACTTGGAAAAAAATAGGAGACATCCCCGGTGTACCTTTCTACCGCGACACAGACGTGGACCGTGGACGCAAATACTGTTACAGAATCCGAGCTCTGACCTCAGAGGGCGTGAGTGAGGTGATGGAGACTGAAGACCTGCAAGCTGGCATACTAGGTGAGGGGATGCATTACTACGGACTAGGGTTGTACGGCATGCCGGTATTAGTATTGTACCATGATACTAATGAATCATTTTCGGTACTATACCGTCTTTGAAACGTACCAGTGCCGCACCCCCCCCACCCGAGTCAAAGTCACATTGTGTGACATTGCTGGTTTACGAGCAGATGAGCATGTCCGGCAGCGCACAATCACGAAGGTCTTACAAGCAGACACAGTGTGTAGACAGAAAAGGGAGATCGGACTAATTTTGGCTTAAAAAATAACAATAAAGGTGAAGTTATAACACCAAAACTCCCTCAAAAAGAGATGCTTTAAGACATGACTAGCTAGCTAGCGGCTAACGTCCATCCGCCATCGGCAGTGTTTTAGCTAGTTCTAAATCACTAATCCTGGTCTCCATGGCAACAAATAAAGTCAGTTTCTTACAAGTATCATCCCTGCAGGACGAAGAATAGCTACAGTAAACATGCTTCCCTCTACACCGTAGTTCACTGGCGTCAAAATGTAAACAAACGCCATTGGTGGATCTATACCTAACATCCACTGTAATGATACCAAGTACAGTAGCGTATCTAGTCGATACTACTATAAATATATTGATATTTTTTGGCATCACGACATCTTTCGTTTTTTTTTAAAATGTATATTATGTTTATAAACTAAGCGAATATGTCCCTGGACACATCCATCCATCCATCCATCATCTTCCGCTTATCCGAGGTCGGGTCGCGGGGGCAGCAGCCTAAGCAGGGAAGCCCAGACTTCCCTATCTCCAGCCACTTCGTCTAGCTCTTCCCAGGGGATCCCGAGGCGTTCTCAGGCCAGCCGGGAGACATAGTCTTCCCAACGTGTCCTGGGTCTTCCCCGTGGCCTCCTACCGGTTGGACGTGCCCTAAACACATCCCTAGGGAGGCGTTCGGGTGGCATCCTGACCAGATGCCCGAACCACTTCATCTGGCTCCTCTCGATGTGGAGGAGCAGCGGCTTTACGTTGAGCTCCTCCCGGATGGCAGAGCTTCTCACCCTATCTCTAAGGGAGAGCCCCGCCACCCGGCGGAGGAAACTCATTTCGGCCGCTTGTACCCGTGATCTTATCCTTTCGGTCATGATCCAAAGCTCATGATGGGAACGTAGATCGACCGGTAAATTGAGAGCTTTGCCTTCCGGCTCAGCTCCTTCTTCATCACAACGGATCGATACAACGTCCGCATTACTGAAGACGCCGCACCGATCCGCCTGTCGATCTCACGATCCACTCTTCCCCCACTCGTGAACAAGACTCCTAGGTACTTGAACTCCTCCACTTGGGGCAGGGTCTCCTCCCCAACCCGGAGATGGCACTCCACCCTTTTCCGGGCGAGAACCATGGACTCGGACTTGGAGGTGCTGATTCTCATTCCGGTCGCTTCACACTCGGCTGCGAACCGATCCAGTGAGAGATGAAAATCCCGGCCAGATGAAGCCATCAGGACTACATCATCTGCAAAAAGCAGAGACCTAATCCCGTGGCCACCAAACCGGAACCCCTCAACGCCTTGACTGCGCCTAGAAATTCTGTCCATAAAAGTTATGAACAGAATCGGTGACAAAGGACAGCCTTGGCGGAGTCCAACCCTCACTGGAAACGTGTCCGACTTACTGCCAGCAATGCGGACCAAGCTCTGACACTGATCATACAGGGAGCGGACTGCCACAATAAGACATTCCGATACCCCATACTCTCTGAGCACTCCCCACAGGACTTCCCGAGGGACACGGTCGAATGCTTTCTCCAAGTCTACAAAGCACATGTAGACTGGTTGGGCAAACTCCCATGCACCCTCAAGAACCCTGCCGAGAGTATAGAGCTGGTCCACAGTTCCACGACCAGGACGAAAACCACACTGTTCCTCCTGAATCCGAGGTTCGACTATCCGGCGAAGCCTCCTCTCCAGTACACCTGAATAAACCTTACCAGGAAGGCTGAGGAGTGTGATCCCACGATAGTTGGAACACACCCTCCGGTCCCCCTTCTTAAAGAGAGGGACCACCACCCCGGTCTGCCAATCCAGAGGTACCGCCCCCGATGTCCACGCGATGCTGCAGAGTCTTGTCAACCAAGACAGCCCCACAGCATCCAGAGCCTTGAGGAACTCTGGGCGGATCTCATCCACCCCCGGGGCCTTGCCGCCGAGGAGCTTTTTAACTACCTCAGCGACCTCAGCCCCAGAAATAGGAGAGTCCACTACAGATTCCCCAGGCACCGCTTCCTCAAAGAAAGACGTGTTGTTGGGATTGAGGAGGTCTTCGAAGTATTCCCTCCACCGATCCACAACATCCGCAGTCGAAGTCAGCAGAACACCATCCGCACCATACACGGTGTTGATAGTGCACTGCTTCCCCTTCCTGAGGCGCCGTATGGTGGTCCAGAATCGCTTCGAAGCCGTCCGGAAGTCGTTTTCCATGGCTTCCCCGAACTCTTCCCATGTCCGAGTTTTTGCCTCCGCGACCGCTAAAGCTGCACACCGCTTGGCCCGTCGGTACCCGTCCACTGCCTCCAGAGTCCTATGAGCCAAAAGAACCCGATAGGACTCCTTCTTCAGCTTGACGGCATCCCTCACTGCTGGTGTCCACCAACGGGTTCTGGGATTGCCGCCACGACAGGCACCAACAACCTTGCGGCCACAGCTCCAATCAGCCGCCTCGACAATAGAGGTTCGAAACATGGTCCACTCGGACTCAATGTCCCGCACCTCCCTCGTGACATGTTCAAAGTTCTCCCGGAGGTGTGAATTGAAACTCTCTCTGACAGGAGACTCTGCCAGACGTTCCCAGCAGACCCTCACAATGCGCTTGGGCCTGCCAGGTCTGTCCGGCATCCTCCCCCACCATCGCAGCCAACTCACCACCAGGTGGTGATCGGTAGAAAGCTCCGCCCCTCTCTTCACCCGAGTGTCCAGAACATGAGGCCGCAAATCCGATGACACAACTACAAAGTCGATCATGGAACTGCGGCCTAGGGTGTCCTGGTGCCAAGTGCACATATGGACACCCTTATGTTTGAACATGGTGTTTGTTATGGACAATCCGTGACGAGCACAAAAGTCCAATAACAAAACACCACTCGGGTTTAGATCCGGGCGACCATTCTTCCCAATCACGCCTCTCCAGGTTTCACTGTCGTTGCCAACATGAGCGTTGAAGTCTCCCAGTAGGACAAGGGAATCACCCGGAGGAGCACTTTCCAGTACTCCCTCGAGTGTACCCAAAAAGGGTGGGTATTCTGAACTGCTGTTTGGTGCGTAAGCACAAACAACAGTCAGGACCCGTCCCCCCACCCGAAGGCGAAGGGAAGCTACCCTCTCGTCCACTGGGTTGAACTCAAACGTGCAGGCTTTGAGCCGGGGGGCAACGAGAATTGCCGCCCCAGCCCGTCGCCTCTCACTGCCGGCAACGCCAGAGTGGAAGAGGGTCCAGTCCCTCTCGAGAGAACTGGTTCCAGAGCCCTTGCTGTGCGTCGAGGTGAGTCCGACTATATCCAGCCGGAACTTCTCTACCTCGCGCACTAGCTCAGGCTCCTTACCCCCCAGTGAGGTGACGTTCCACGTCCCAAGAGCTAGCTTCTGTAGCCGAGGATCGGACCGCCAAGTGCCCTGCCTTCGGCTGTCGCCCAGCTCACAATGCACCCGACCTCTATGGCCCCTCCTATGAGTGGTGAGCCCATTGGAGGGATGACCCACGTTGCCTCTTCGGGCTGTGCCCGGCCGGGCCCCATGGGGACAGGCCCGACCACCAGGCGCTCGCCATCGTGCCCCAACTCCGGGCCTGGCTCCAGAGCGGGGCCCCGGTGACCCACGTCCGGGCGAGGGAAATCTGGGTTCATTTTGTTGTAATTCCATAGAAGTCTTTGAGCTGCTCTTTGTCTGATCACTCACCTAGGACCTGTTTGTCTTGGGAGACCCTACCAGGGGGCATGAAAGCCCCCAGACAACATAGCTCCTAGGATCATTGGGACACGCAAACTCCTCTACCACGGTAAGGTAGCAGCTCAGAGAGGAGCCCTGGACACATGAGGACTTTTAATATGACCAATGTATGATCCTGTAACTACTTGGTATCGGATTAATACCCAAATTTGTGGTATCATCCAAAACTAATGTAAAGTATCAAACAACAGAAGAATAAGTGTGTTAGGACCCGATCAAGGAGGTGACCCCAGGATGCAGAGGCAGGAGGCAATGTAGAATTACAAAAAGGGAAACATTAAATAAGTCCAAAAAGTGTAACAAAATGCGATGGGGCAGAAGTGCACACCATGAATAAACAAACAAAAACAGGTTCTTCAGTGGTTGGCAGGGGAAAAGGCCAGGGCGCACTGAGCAAAGCAAAACGTCCAACATAAAATCCTCTACCTCAGGGAGGCTAGGAAGCAAACACAAAGAGGTGAGGGATTACATGACTAAGGAGAGACAACATACCAGAGCTGACAAAGTGAATCAGGTGCATGCACGTGGGAGGTGCAGGAGACAATAACCGGCAGGACCCAGCTGTCGGTGAGGAGCTTAAATACTCCTAGGTAGAGATTTATTGCAGGTGTGCCTCGCTGGGGACTAATTAACTGAAGAAAACAGACACCATAAAAGTGAAGGCAAGGAAATGACAAAATACAACAAAGTGATTATTACATTTTAACAGAAGTGTAGATAGAACATGTTAAAAGAGAAAACAAGCAGATATTAACATTGAATGAACAAGTAGATTAATAATTCACTTTCTACCACTTATCATTAATAATGTTGACAAACTAATAGAATGATAAATGACACAGTATGTTACTGCATACGCCAGCAGACTAATTAGGAGTCTTTATTTGCTTACTTACTAATAAAAGGCAAGTTGTCTTGTATGTTCACTATTTTATTAAATGCAATAGGAAACATATGTTTAATGTACCCTAAGATTTTTTGTTGAAATGCAGTTTTTTTGTGGTCCCCTTTATTTAGAAAAGTATCAACATATTTTTAGTATTGGTACCAAAATATTGGTACTGTTACAACAATACAACAGACTGTAACTGTGCACCAACCACTAGTACATAAGATACTGTACAGTAGGATGAGGATTCATATGGCCAAAATCGTTGCATTTTACCTGACACATAAAACATGACGAATGGGGGGGGGGGGGGGGGCGCACTATCCACTTTAGTGTTGAATATCTTAAAATGTATTTTGTGGCAATTCCAACTTTGCCCACTGTTGCTATTGGAGAGTGACACTTTCTATCATTTTCAGCAGACTGCATTGTAAAATGATTAACCATTCCCTCTTTGTCTCGTGCGAGATCCTCCCAGGAATGGCGTCATATAAATCTCTTCCCCACCATAATTTGCAATCTATGACTAACACACAATGTTAAAAAAAACTAAGCAAACATACAGCTGGATCCGAACTGCCGAGCTATCAGTCTTAACCTGAGGGCCACGCGGTTATTTCAATTCAAATAAACACGGAAGACATTACAGAGTAAGGATGTCTCACGTGCCTCTTTACAGCCAAGTAGGGGCGCTGTTCTACAGTACCAGTCAGCGCGTACGGCCAACTCGGTTTACCATGAATTGATTGACGTGAACCCAGACTTAAACAAGTTGAAAAACTTATTCGGGTGTTACCATTTAGTGGTCAATTTTACGGAATATGTACTGTACTTTGCAATCTACTAATACAAGTTCCAATCAATCAATCAATCAATCAATCAATCAAAGTTGGAAGCAAATACGGCGCCCTGTGGTCACATGAGGGGCCTGTGACCAATCAAGATATTCTCTGGCCATACTCTCTCTGATTGGTTAATAGCTCCTCACGTGACCACAAGACCCTGGTACCAGCGGCAACTTTTTCCAACATTGCGTTCCACCTCTGAGATATTTCAAGTTAAAACCAGAATAATGTTGATAGTATTTTTGTCAATATAGCAAATAGTCCTGAGTTATGTCAAATTGGGAATGTATGATGATTTTCTGCCATCCGCTTGTCCCTCTTGGGGTGATAGGGGTGGCTGGAGTAAATCCCAGCTGCAATTGGGCGGAAGGCGCAGTACACCCTGGACAAGTCGCCATATCATCGTAAGGGCAACACAGATAGGCAAATATCGCTGATTGGCCCATATCGTCCGAATTTTGAGAATATTGAAAAACTGTCAGCCCTGCTCTTATGACAACTAGTTTTTCTCTTCGTTCTACCCGTTTGGACGGGTTGTAGTGTAAAAACAAAATAATTCCCATCTTTACAAGTTACTTCTTGCTTTTCTTGTTGTATCTCAGACTGGATCTAAGTCAGACAATGCTGCTGGTTTTAACTCAGACTATACAGGCAACACCGCCACTGCCCTCTGCAGCAAACATGGTGAATTACACTTCACAACACACCGTCGCCACTGTATTGTATCATATATCCTCAGAAGATAGATTCACTTATAGATATCATCGTGAAGCGTATTCACGTCATACCTCAGATCACATCTCTTGCACGACGCAGTTGAAAATGCAGCAGGGTGCACTTTCATTGGCCACATGTTGGTGATTTTGGAGGATGTTAAACAGTAAGCCAATTTTTCGTTTTCAGCTGATGTAGGCTCTAGCGAGCCCTCGCCACCCCGAACGGGACAAGCAGTAGGAAATGGATGGATGGAAGGTGTAGAAAAAGATCACACCGATAGTAATGCTAAACCATGCAAAAGTGTTTCTATACACTTTTTATGCGGCGTACTTATATAGGCCTCGTTGGCGCAGTAGGCAGCGCGTCAGTCTCATAATCTGAAGGTCGTGAGTTCGAGCCTCACACGGGGCAAGCATTTTTTTTTTTTTTGGATGGATTTTAAAGTTTTAGCTCTACCGTTTTTTATTCACAAAATAAATTGAAGATTATAACAACATTTTTACAGCAGCGGACTCTGCTGCCACAAAAAACATGATTTTGTAGCAACATCACTTTGAGCAGGACATTCAGTATTTTTCAAGTCCAATGTAGTAATCAGCATACTCTTAGAATTCGACTTACTTGATTGATTGATTGAAACTTTTATTAGTAGCTTGCACAGTTCAGTACATATTCCGTACAATTGACTACTAAATGGTAATACCTAAATAAGTTTTTCAACTTGTTTAAGTCGGGGTCCATGTTAATCAATTCATGGTACAAATATATACAATCAGCATAATGCAGTCATCACACAAGTTAATCATCATAGTATATACATTGAATTATTTACATTATTTACAATCCGGGGGTTGGAACAAGGAGCTTTGCTTGATATCAGTACTTCAGTCATCAACAATTGCATCAACATTGAAACCGTGTAGGTCTTACTTAGTAGGATAAGTACAGCCAGCAGAGAACATAGTGAGTTCAGATAGCATAAGAACAAGTATATACATTAGAAATACATTTGATTATTTACATTAGGTTATTTACAATCTGGGGAGATGGGATGTGAATGGATGAGGGTATTAATAAAGGGTTGAAGTTGCCAGGAGGTGTTGTTTTAGAGCGTTTTTTATTGTCATTCAAATTTAAACTTTACAGTACAGATAAGAACAACATTTCGTAGCATTAGCTTGTTGTAGTGCAGGTTAAAAGAGCAAGAAGGTTCAGATATAAATAAATAGATTACTGTACAGATAAATATATTGCACATGCATCCACATTTATGGATGTATGTTATATTGTCTTTATATTCCAGCAAGTTAATTCATTTTTTGGGGGGAATTGAGGGAATTATTTTGTGTGTGTATTTGATTATGTTGTGTGTGCATTTGTATATTTCAGCCTTCCCTAATGCCCCTGCACCTCCAAAGGTGGTCAGTACCTTTGACGACTGCATAAACCTCTCTTGGACAGCGCCAAGTAATACCGGAGGCTCACAAATTCTGGGCTACATTTTGGAGAAACGCAAAAAGGGAAGTAACCTCTGGACTGCAGTGAATGCTTCAAATGAGCCAGTTAAAGGTGTGTTAAATTGTTAAATTTTTGTCAGTCCTAAAGTGAGCATTGACATATTTTAGTTTCATGTATTTTCAGAGAAGAAATGTGCAGTGAAGGATGTAGTAGCAGGTCTGGAATACGAATTTAGAGTTTTGGCCGTGAACCTTTCAGGACCTGGTGAATTTAGCAATCCGTGTGATTTTGTTTTCGCACGGGATCCTAAAAGTAAGTGTTGCAGCTGTACTCAATCCGTATGTATCTCATTTCTAACTATAATATCATTATCTCTCTCCAGAACCACCTGGTAAAGTAATCGGCTTAAAAGTGACAGAAACATCATACAGCCACTTTGTCTTGACCTGGACCAAACCCGAAGACAAACCTAACATGCAGGATGAAGCCAGAAGCTTTATTATCGAGATAAGGAATGCACAGTGCCTTGAATGGTCCCGAAGCACCACCATCACCACCACCTACACGGCAAAAGGACTAAGGGCAATGGACATGTACTGGGTCAGAGTCATTGCAAGCAATGATGGCGGAGAGAGTGAACCTGAGGAGCTTCCCAACTATGTCCTTGCAATGCCACCCCTCGGTTTGTCAAAATATTATTTATTGGAGTTAAATGTTAACACCATAGGCGCCGATCACGTGGCATTGATGGCAACTTTCAATCTTTAAAATATTTTTAGAAAAATCAATCTTGTTTTAGTTAATTTTATGGCAAATTTGGTGCGTTTTACAAAATAATAAAGCCACAAAATAAATGAGATATTGACTCCGCTGAACATTTTTTTTTTTTAAATACACACACATCGAGCACCCACTGGCAGAAATGTAGATCGGCGCCTATGGTTAACACTACGACTGTACTATCACTAATTTTAGTTGTGTATTTCAACAATGATGGTTGGCTTTATATTTTACTTAATAATTAAGTGGCATCTACACATTGTTGAGAAAAGCATTTGAAATATTACACAAAACAAATGAATACATATAAATAATATAAATACGTATAAATACATGAAACAGATTATACACATACAGTGGGGCAAAAAAGTATATAGTCAGCCACCGATTGTGCAAGTTCTCCCACTTAAAATTATGACAGAGGTCTGTAATTTTCATCATAGGTACATTTCAACTGTGAGAGACAGAATGTGAAAAAAAATCCAGGAATTCACATTGTAGGAATTTTAAAGAATTTATTTGTAAATTATGGTGAAAAACAAGTATTTGATCAACCATTCAAAGATCTCACAGATGGAAGGAGGTTTTGGCTCAAAATCTCACGATACATGGCCCCATTCATTCTTCCCTTAACACGGATCAATCGTCCTGTCCCCTTAGCAGAAAAATAGCCCCAAAGCATGATGTTTCCACCCCCGTGCTTCACAGTAGGTATGGTGTTCTTGGGATGCAACTCAGTACTCTTCTTCCTCCAAACATGACGAGTTGAGTTTATACCAAAATGGAAACATGGATGATACAGCAGAGGATTGGGAGAATGTCATGTGGTCAGATGAAACCAAAATAGAACTTTTTGGTATCAACTCAACTCGTCGTGTTTGGAGGAAGAAAAATACTGAGTTGCATCCCAAGAACACCATACCTATTGTGAAGCATGGGGGTGGAAACATCATGCTTTGGGGCTGTTTTTCTACGAAGGGGACAGGACGATTGATCCGTGTTAAGGAAAGAATGAATGGGGCCATGTATCGTGAGATTTTGAGCCAAAACCTCCTTTTATCAGCAAGAGCTTTGAATGGTTGACCAAATACTTATTTTCCACCATAATTTACAAATAAATTCTTTAAAATTCCTACAATGTTAATTCCTAGATTTTGTTTCACATTCCGTCTCTCACAGTTGAAGTGTACCTATGATGAAAATTAAAGACCACTGTCATCATTTTAAGTGGGAGAACTTGCACAATCGGTGGCTGACTAAATACTTCTTTGTCCCACTGTAGAACTTATTCTCATAGTCAAAATTATTGACCAGATCCTTTAGGTTTATTCCAGTGAACACTAAATAATATTTGTTCTGATTTTACAACAATTTAATTACCGCAAAATCTCCTTTTGATAAAAACGTATCAATGTAACCCTGAAAATGCATTTTTTCCCCCCTGACAAACATTAATGAAATACTGATATATTAGACCCCTCAGGCATTTTATTTTTATCTTTTCAGTGAGACCAAAGTTCACAAACAAAAAGATGCAGACTTTCATGGTGGTGAGGGCTGGTAACACAGTTAGGGTTACTATAAACTTTGAGGTAAGATTTACAATTCTAACGCTGCTCTCATTTTGAAATGCTCTCACTGCTCCCCTCACCTCCCAGGGGGTGGACATGGGTATGGGTCAAATGCAGAGAATAATTTCACCGCAACTAGTGTGTGTGTGTGTGTGTTTGTGTTAATCATTGGAACATTAACTTTAACTAATGCAAAACAACCTAATATTTTGGCATGCGAGTTTGACAAAATTACAGTTTTTTTTGGTTTGTTTTCCTAGGCTTCGCCACCACCAGAGATCACATGGCTCAAGGACAACGGGCCGGTGCCAAAGCGAGTTACTGTGAGTAACTCAGACGGCGCGTCACAGATATTGATCCCTTCGTCCGAGCGCTTTGATTCTGGCATCTACTCCATTTTGGTGAAAAACTTGGCAGGACAGGAAACCTTTAGTACGGAAGTCAGGGTTACAGGTAAAAAGTGCTGCAAAAGTCTGCTTTTTACCTTCCAAGTTCTTACATCTAACTCTGCTCACAGACGATCCTAAGCCACCTGGATCGGTGGAGCTGGAGGAAAACGTGCCTGGCACAGTAACGGTGACGTGGCAACCTTCTCCTGATGAGAAGCTTGATGACCGGCTACACTACACAGTTTCCAAACTGGACTCGACCAAACGCACTTGGGCCACAGTGGCTGACAGACTCTTCAATAACAAGTTCACAGTGTGCAACGTCATGCACGGCAGGGAATATCATTTTCGGATCTACGCCAAGAACGACATGGGCGTATCGGCACCCTCCGAGTCACCCACCTGGGGGGTAGAAAGAAAAAAAGGTTTGTGGGTCACATAAAACTTTGACATTTTAAATGACGGTGCACAAAGCACTGGTACATAGGACATTTTACAGAAGGAAAGAGATTCATATGACCCCATTCACTGGCACATGAAACGTGACAATGGGTGTAGTACTCTTCACCTTACTTGCCAGATGGCAGTTGAGTGTTAAATATCTTAAACTGTGTTTTGTTGCAGTTCCAACTTTGACCACAGCATCAGTTGCCTTGTAGAGTGGCGCTTTCCATCATTTTCAGTAGACTGCTTTGCAAAATGAATAACTCATCCTTTTCCTCTCACGCGAGGTCAAACCAGAAAGGGGGCCATATGAATTTCTTCCTTACTATATGAACTTATTTCTCTGAACATGCTGCTTGTGGAAATTAGTGAGGTACCACAATGTAGGTCTCTACATTTCTATTGACACATGACAGCTAATGGTATAGATGTTTTGTTTTTTTACAAGTTTTTCAGTAAACTTTGAAGGCCTCGTCTCTTCTGACTGCGAGTCGCACACCACCGTATCTTTTTTTGTTAGACCGGACATGTGACTGCCAGAATTAATTTGATTAGTGAAATGAAGTCAAACCCGTGGTTACGTTGGATTAGTGAAACAGAGTCATGTGACAAGAAGTCTCCCTGACAAACCATACTAATTAGTCTTTACAAGCAGTAATTAGTCAATTGTAAAAAAAAATACAATGATCCAAAAAAGACTTAAGTAAATGTAGAACAGAACAAGCTTGAGGCATAAACTGTCGCCATTGTAATTATTATACATAAAATTGCTCTTTTGCAGAAAAAGTGGTATTGAACTCATCTTGCAGAGAAGAACGTGACCTGCGATGTGCTCCGGATTTCATCGTACCTTTAAAAGTTCACACGGCGCCAAAAGGCTACGAGTGTTACATTAGCTGTGCCGTGACAGGAACCCCCAAACCTCGCATCACGTGGTACAGGAATCATGTCAGTCTAAACACTAATACCAACTATCACATCTTAAATACCTGTGGAGTCTGCTCCTTGTTGATCCTCAGTGTTGGGCCTAAAGATGTAGGAAAGTACACAGTCACAGCAGAGAACGCTTTGGGCCGATCCGAATGCTCCACCATGCTCAGTGTTCGAGGTGAGGAGGGAGGATACATGCACCTTAAACACAACGCTTTGATTGCATAATAAATGACAACATTTTGTCTCCCTTTCAGATTAAAGAAGAAGAAAAAACAATTTTGAATAATTGTTACTTTTTTAGATCTTTCAGACACATGTATTGTGTGGTTGTGCTGCTTAGATGTTACACACACGTTGCATGACATTTGTGAACTAAAATAAATACTTTCCTCATATTGATTTTTTTTGTGTTGTACTTCAGAACTGAAAAAAATAGATAACTTATTGTATGGCATTTGCACTACAGTTATCCCTCATGTGTCGCTGTTAATTGCTTACATGTATGACTGCAAAAAAATAATTTTTGGAGAGTAGGAATCATTTATAAATCAAATATTTTCATAGCTAGAGCATTGAAAAAACTGTATACGACCTTCAGAATAAATTTTTCAACATTGTGAGAGCCCTCTAGACATGAAATAACATAATTTAGAGACTTTTACAATCTTTTAATCCAAAATAGTCTGAGGCTGAGCCAATCAGTGGCCATTTTACTGAACAGCACGCTCTGATTTGGTTTGGTCTTCTCTAGTGGCCAATATTGACCACTAAATGGTAACACCCGAATAAGTTTTTCAACTTGTTTAAGTCGGGGTCCACGTTAATCAATTCATGGTAAATACCACTGTATTATTGATATTTTTAGTTTATTCAGTCATGTGTATGCTTAAAATGCATAATATGAGACTAAGAAATGTGCAGAATGTACTTTGAAAATATTCCCCAAAAATCTGCAATGTGGTGAAGTTGCACATTTTGAAGCATGATGTAGCAATAAACAACTGCAGGTCAATGTAAATATAATAGAAATGGGCAGTCAAAAATACAAAGTCAACATGTCATTATGTCGTTGTGGCTTGTGCAGCCCTTTGAGACACTCCTAATTTAGGGCTATATGAATAAACTTTGATTGATGATTGATTGATAATCGCCAAAAAGTATTGAATTAATTGTGTATCTAAATAGATATACCGTATTTTTCGGATTATAAATCGCTCCGGAGTATACGTCGCACCGGCCGAAAATGCATAATAAAGAAGGAAAAAAACATATATAAGTCGCACTGCAGCATAAGTCGCGTTTTGGGGGGAAATTTATTTGATAAAATCCAACACCAAGAATAGACATTTGAAAGGCTATTTAAAATAAATAAAAAATAGTGAAAAACAGGCTGAATAAGTTTACGTTATATGACGCATAAATAACCAACTGAGAACGTGCCTGGTATGTTAACGTAACATATTATGGTAGGACTCATTAAAAATAACTATAACATATAGAACATGCTATATGTTTACCAAACAATCTGTCACTAGTAATCGATAAATCAGATGAAATCTTCTTCCTCTATGTCGCTTCTAAACAACTCTGCCAACTCCAAAGGTATGCGCCGCTTCCTCTTGTCGTTTTCTGCTGGATATTTCACTACGTCCAGCTTGTTATCTGCAGTACATGATTTCCTCTTTGGTCCGATTTTTGTTCAGCCCTTCCCAGTTTTTATAAGTTACCGCCAACGATGAAATGATCAATATTAATGGCTACGGCAGTAGCATATAGCATATAGCAGTAAACATTCCATGACCCACAATGCACTTCTGCCATAACCCTCCCCCGCCGAATTCTTATTGGTTGACGTGTATGTGATGATTGCTGACGTGCGTGTGACGATTGCTGCCATTTTCTTTGTCTCTTCCGCGAATGAGATAAATAATATTATTTGATATTTTACGGAGCTTCACGGTGGCAGAGGAGTTAGTGCGTCTGCCTCACAATACAAAGGTCCTGAGTAGTCAGGGTTCAATCCCGGGCTCGGGATCTTTCTGTGTGGAGTTTGCATGTCCTCCCCGTGAATGCGTGGGTTCCCTCCGGGTACTCCGGCTTCCTCCCACTTCCAAAGACATGCACCAGGGGATAGGTTGATTGGCAACACTAAATTGGCCCTAGTGTGTGAATGTGAGTGTGAATGTTGTCTGTCTATCTGTGTTGGCCTTGCGATGAGGTGGCGACTTGTCCAGGGTCTGCGCCGCCTTACGCCCGATTGTAGCCGAGATAGGCACCAGCGCCCCCCGCAAGCCCAAAAGGGAATAAGTGGTAGAAAATGGATGGATGGATGGATGTTGTCTGTCTATCTGTGTTGGCCCTGCGATGAGGTGGCGACTTGGCCAGGGTGTACCCCGCCCTCCGCCCGATTGTAGCTGAGATAGGTACCAGCGCCCCCCGCGACCCCAAAGGGAATAAGCGGTAGAAAAATTGATGGATGGAATTCCATAGTGTTAAAAATAACGTTCAAAATATAAAACATTCTCATGCATTTTAATCCATCCACCCGTTTCTATCGCACCTGTTCAAGAAGTCGCATTAACGATCAAAAGTATTTTATTTATTATCGGTTACCTTCAGAATAACATTGTTATTAAAAAGAATAAGAGATGCACGCATTTAGTTGTTGTAATCAGGGAAAGTCCAAATAAAAGTGGAGGCGTAGAATTCTCTTGTCAGAGCGTGGGACGACACTGTACAAGAGTACAGTTTAACGCGTTTCTCCTCATTGAGCTAAATTGAATACAGTCTCTGTTTAATTCCTTGCTTCTTGTCTGTTTAAAGGCCTACTGAAATGAGATTTTCTTTTTTAAACGGGGATAGCAGGTCCATTCTATGTGTCATACTTGATCATTTCGCGAATTTGCCATATTTTTGCTGAAAGGATTTAGTAGAGAACATCCAGGATAAAGTTCGCAACTGGAGAAAAGCCCTGCCTCTACCGGGAGTCGCAGAAGATGACGTCACATGTTGATGGCTCCTCACATCTTCATATTGATTTTAATGGGAGCCTGCAACAAAAACAGCTATTCGGACCGAGAAAACGACAATTTCCCCATTAATTTGAGTGAGGATGAAAGATTTGTGTTTGAGGATATTGTTAGCGGCGGACTAGAAAAAACAAAAACAAAAAAACAAACAATAAAAAAAAAAAATAAACACGATTGCAATCGCGTTGCATTGAGACAGATTCATATGTTTTTAGAGACATTTACTAGGATAATTCTGGGAAATCCCTTATCTTTCTATTGTGTTGCTAGTGTTTTAGTGAGTTTAACAGTACCTGATAGTCGGAAGTGTACGTCCACGGCCGGGTGTTGACGCGCAGTGTCTCGGGGAAGTCGACGGCAGCTGTACGGGAGGCACAAGCTCAGCTGATATCCGGTAAGTGGCGACTTTTTAACCCCAATTTTCTCACCGAAACCTGCTGGTTGACAAGTGGTCGGGATCCATGTCCGCTGTGATCCATAGTAAAGTTTCAACTCTGTGAATTTTAAACAAGGAATCGCTGTGTGTTTGTGTGGCTAAAGGCTAAAGCTTCCCAACTCCATTGTTCTACTTTGACTTCTCCAATATTAATTGAACAAATTGCGAAAGATTCAGCAACACAGATCTCCAAAATACTGTGTAATTATGCCGTTAAAGCAGACGACTTTTAGCTGTATGTGTGTGCAGCGCTCATATTCATAACAGCCCGTGACGTCACGCGTACACGTCATCATTACGCAACGTTTTCAAGAAAAAAGTCCTGGGAAATTTTAAATTGCAATTTAGTAAACTAAAAAGGCCGTATTGGCATGTGTTGCAATGTTAATATTTCATCATAGATATATAAACTATCAGACTGCGTGGTGGGTAGTAGTGGGTTTCAGTAGGCCTTTAATAGATGTCATCAGTGTTTGAACCTGACAGTTGTATTCAGTGTTAAAAATATTATACGGCTCTCACGGAAATACATTTTAAAATATTTGGCTTTCATGGCTCTCTCAGCCAAAAAGGTTCCCGACCCCTGAGATAGAATGTAGTTTGTGGTGTGTTGCCTTCCGAAATTGTTGTTGCTCCACCATTTTGGTGATCATGTATGTTGAGTAACAGATGAAGTGTGCTGAAAGGGAGCAAAGGTACATGCCATGAACATGACTTTCATGGAAATGGAACACTGTGTACAATGGAGTGTTCGAAATGTATGGCTCAACATGTTTAAACACACACACACACACACACACACACACACACACACACACACACACACAGCTCCGATGTCATTCAAGAGTAAAAAATAGCGCACACGAAGACCCTCCCCTTTGGTGAAGGACGCCGCTTCCTGAATGGACTAAAAAGTACACACTACCAAGTCCACGCCTTATCTGCTGCCTCGCGTGTGTAAGTGGGAGTAAGCAGCCTCTTTAGTGCGTGTTCACTGGATTGAGCTCCAAATCACCACGCCTTCTTCTTTCTCTTTCCACTCGGTCACCTCTCCCCGGAACATCGCGTCCTTTGTGCGGGCACAATGACGGCCAAGCACCGGAAGGGGAAAGGCAACCACAAACACGAAGAAGACAATTTTAAGACTGAAGTGTCCGACTCCGAAGTCCGCGCCGGAGGGAATAGCTCCACGCTGGTGTTCTTGTTATGGCTCTTCGTTGTGCTCGGCGGCTCCATTGGGTCTTGGTTGTGCTACCAGCAGCACCTGACTTTAAGCCGCCTGACAGACTCCTTCACCAGCATGCAGATGAAAGTGGCCAAGCTGCAGTCACAGGAGAGCCTGCGACAGAACAGCGATAAGGTAAGAACTTCCAAATCAGGGCTTTTTCAATTAGTGGGGGGGAAAAATGCATTCACGCCAATTAGTGTTTGTAGAAACGAGAAGCCCCGCCCCTGTGTTGTTACGTCATGCTAGTGAGTATAAGTACATACTTTTCAAACTGAACTCCACATCATCCTTCATGACCCTACTGACTATACTAAATACACTCAAGCACACTCAAATTCAGAGGTGTATGTGCGTACATGTAGTGTTTCCACAGCCAAACAGTGATGATATAAACCAGGGGCGCTCACACTTTTTCTGCAGGTGAGCTACTTTTCAATTGACCAAGTCGAGGAGATCTACCTCATTCTTATTTATAATTTATATTTATTTATTTATGAAAGAGACATTTTTGTTAACAAGTTAATGGTGTTTAATGATAATACAAGCATGTTTAACACACGTAGATTCCTTTCTTTCATGAAGACAAGAATATAAGTTGGTGTATTTGATTCTGATGACTTGCATTGATTGGAATTAGACAGTGGTGCTGATAACGTCCGCATTTTCAAATGGAGGAAAAAAAAAGTCCTCCTTTCTGTCCAATAGCACATGAAAGTGGTTTGATTTGGCATCTCATTTGTCCAACTTGCATACTCGTTTTTAAACACTTTGTTATGAGAGTAGCATATGTGTGTGGCCCTTTTAATGTCTGGCAGCAGGTGAGTGACGTCAGTGAGTGTGCGGGTGGGCAAGCAAGTGAGAAAGCGGTCGCTGAGGGCGGGGGAGAAATACATTGGCATCAAACTCCGTAGCTTGCTAGCTTGTGCACGCCAGCTTTCTGAGACGTTTATTTTGTTAGCACAGGCAGGATGAAACAGGTCTTTTATGGTGAAGACAGGAACTGTGCAGTCGGTCTTTAGAGTTTTGACAGTAGGTACGGAGTCTCTAGAAATAAAATGTGTTTCTCTGCGTCCGCCCTGTTAGTGATTTTTTTCCTAAAATAGAGCTCGCAGCAGCGAGCGTCATTTCACAAGATCCTCGGGTGCCGAGAATGTCAAACAACTGACGAAAGTGAAGTCTTGGTATGATTGATGATTGCTCATTTTTATGTATATTTTTTAATGCCTGGCTTGAGATCGACTGACACACCCTCCGAGATCGACCAGTCGATCGCGATCGACGTAATGCCCACCCCTGATATAAACAATATTAAAGGCCTACTGAAATGAGATTTTCTTATTTAAACAGGGATAGCAGGTCCATTCTATGTGTCATACTTGGTCATTTTGCGATATTGCCATTCTTTTGCTAAAAGGATTTAGTAGAGAACATCCACGATAAAGTTCGCAACTTTCTGTGCTAAGAGAAATGCCCTGCCTCTACCGGAAGTCGCAGACGATGACATCACATGTTTGATGGCTCCTCACATATTCACATTGTTTTTAATGGGAGCCTCCAACAAAAAGTGCTTTTCGGACCGAGAAAACAACAATTTCCCCATTAATTTGAGCGAGGATGAAAGGTTCATGTTTGAAGATATTGATAGCGACGCACTAGAAAAAAAAAAAGTTTAAAAAAAAAACGTAATTGCATTGGGACGGATTCCGATGTTTTTAGACACATTTACTAGGTTAATTCTGGCAAATCCCTTATCTTTCTATTGTGTTGCTAGTGTTTTAGTGAGTTTAATATTACCTGATAGTCGGAAGGGTGTCTCCACGGGTGTCTTGACGCGCAGTGTCTCAGGGGAGTCGACGGCAGCTATGGACGGCACAAGCTCAGCTTTTCTCCGGTAAGAACTGACTTTTTCACCACAATTTTCTCACCAAAACCTGCTGGTTGACATGTGGTCGGAATCCATGTTGGCTTGACCGCGCTCTGATCCATAGGAAAGTTTCACCTCCTGGAATTTTAAACAAGGAATCACCATGTGTTTGTGTGGCTAAAGGCTAAAGCTTCCCAACTCCATCTTTCTACTGTGACTTCTCCAATATTAATTGAACAAATTGCAAAAGATTCAGCAACAAAGATGTAAAAAAAACTGTATAATTATGCCGTTAAAGCAGAAGACATTTAGCTGTGTGTGTGTGTGCAGCGCTCATACTTCCTAAAAACCCGTGACATCTTACGTACACGTCATCATTACACGACGTTTCGAAGACGAAACTCCCGGGAAATTTGAAATTGTAATTTAGTAAACTAAAAAGGCCGTATTGGCATGTGTTGCAATGTTAATATTTCATCATTGATATACAAACTATCAGACTGCGTGGTGGGTAGTAGTAGGTTTCAGTAGGCCTTTAATAACCATAACAAATTGTAGCAGTAGTGTGCTCAGTCTAAATTTAGTCAGTGGTTGAAATGGCAATGGAACACAAGGACAGAAGCTCTTTGCTGCCTGAAGGAAAATAATTCAGCTATGACTCATTTGGACTTGTTTTATTGCATGTATGTATATAATGTTGAGGTCAACTTAACATTTTTCAAATATTGATCAAATAGAAATGTCCTTTGGCCAAAGTGGTGTATTGTTATGAAAAAGACTAACATTTTTCCCTGAAAATATGGAAGATTAAAATGTTTTTTTGCTACAAAGTATTGGGAAAGTGATACCTTGCTAGTTCACATACATTTATGTTCATTCTTCCAGGTGAGAAAAACCTTATGTAGGGTCAAAGTTCACTGATAAATGACAGATGGGTCTTGTTCACCATATTTGTAAAAACCCCCAAAGCTTATATGTGGTTCAATATAAAGGTAGAAAACAAAAAGTTTAATTAGAGCTGCGACAATTATTCGTTCAAATCAATAAATTAAATTATAATGAAGCTGCACTTTATATTTTGATGCTTTGATTAATCATTTAATGAGTGGCAAGATTATATATCAATCAATCAATGTTTATTTATACACCCCTAAATCACAGGTGTCTCAAAGGGCTGCACAAGCCACAACGAGGCAAGGAAAAACTCACCCCAGTGAGACGTCGATGTGAATGACTATGAAAACCCATGGAGAGGACCGCATACAGTATGTGGGCAACCCCACCCCCCAGTGGAAAATTGATGTAAACATTTGTATATACATATTGTTTTATAGCAAACATGTTTAATGTGGAATTTCAATGTTGTTGATGTGCAATAATTATTAAAATAATGACATTTCTAGCAAGCCTAACAATATTTGTTAATTTAAACAATTTGACCTAAAATACACACTGATGCAAAATAATATAGTTTATCGATTATTCAAACAAACAGTCGTTTACTCAAATTCTAAAATAATTGATAACTGCAGCCCTACTTAAAATGCCTTTTTATATTGACTTTTAGTTTAGTTAGATCAACAAAGCCTTATTATGTTCAATGTCTGTAGAATAATATTACATGTGACTATTGCAATGCTTCTCAATTATTTTCTGGTACGCACCCCCCAAAAAGAAGAAAACCTTGTGTGGCCCCCACTCTCCGCCGGGACTATAAATAGTGTAATTGTTCCATTGAATAGTTTTAAGTACACCTTAACTTAACATTATGTCCTTATTAAAGAAAGCAACAAAAAAGAAAATAGGTTAATTTACAATAGATAATAACTTTATTAACATAGATTTTTGGTCTTTAACAGAAAACATTGTAAGTGCATCAATCTGCTTGAAATAAAAATAAAAACATTAATCCTTATTTAAACTCAAAACAATTTTGACCGATTTGAGCTATTTGATACTGAAAAATAAAACTAAAGAAACTTAATGCGAGTGGGAGAGTGGTTGTGCGCAACCCGAGGGTCCCTGGTTCAATCCCCACCTAGTATCAACCTCGTCACGTCCATTGTGTCCTGAGCAAGACACTTCACTCTTGCTCCTGATGGGTGCTGGTTAGCGCCTTGCATGGCAGCTCCCTCCATTAGTGTGTGAATGTGTGTGTGAATGGGTAAATGTAGAAGTAGTGTCAAAGCGCTTTGAGTACCTTGAAGGTAAAAAAGCGCTATACAAGTACAACCCATTTATTTATTTATTTAATAAATAACAATACATTAAAATGTATTTACAATGTTAACACAGCAGCACGATATATAAAACCCTTTACCATACAAAACAAAAATCAAAACGATCTGTTCAGTTTTTTTGATAAATAAAAATAAGGAAGTCAGGAATAATGGCTTCAATGAACACGTTTTGCAGTGCACAGCTTTTCAAAGCTGGGTTTTAAGCATGAGACGGCCTGATACTGATAAAGCATGTTCCCAGGGGTCACACACGACCCCCCTGGCTGGCATCACAGCTCGTCCCCACTACTTGAACAGGACTGGATGAGTGTATGTCTATCTCAATCAGTTATTGGCTAATAAACATACATCTTACCGATGGCAATGTTGGCATGTACTGGCATGTGAAAAGTTATTGTTTTAAAATTTTAAATTAAATGGTTAAATTGTAAATTATCTATTATTTAAATTATCCGCTGTTATTATTCACACCGAATCAAAGATAACTGATTCACAGGACCACTCTCCCCTGGTATCTTTGTTCAAACATGTTGCAGACAACTGTGATGTAGAGGTTTCATTGTAGCACAGGTGACATGGAGTGGGGGCACAGTTAACCACTAGTACCTACACAGTTAACCACTAGTACCTACACAGTTAACCATTATTACCTACACAGTTACAGGTTCCCTCAGCCTCTTTGGATGTTTTTTGGGGGTTGGGTCAGGCTCAGAAGCAATGTATTGCATCTGTAATAAGGGTGTACTTACATTAGATTAATCGAACCACGCTTGATCCCGCCTAACACCTAATGTTCGGCATGTTTGGGTACTAAGCGCACTGATCCGGACTTACACGTTCTCTACTCTGACACGATTAAAGGAAGTGAGCTGGAAGCATGCACTTGCATGCATGCAATGTAACCGAGTCATATAATAACTCCTTACCAGTTTGTAATGATCATTTCCTAATACAAATAGATATAAATATTTGTTATGATGGACTAAGCCAAAACCCACATAGCAAACTAGCATATATTATAGACTTGTCATTTGATCGATGTGTTTCCAAAATTCCACCTTACCAGTTCTTAATGCCAGCTGCCACATCACATAATTGAAATAAATACAAATACTCAAACAATTCAAACCAATGCATGCTTACTCATTCGCCAGTACATCCAAGCACAAAATAAACGTGTGCCCTTCAAAAGGGTGCTACAATGCAAAACCAACTTTCTTACCTATTGGTCCTTGTTTTTGTGTACCGTATTTTTCAGATTAAAAGTCACAGTTTTTTCATAGTTTGGCCGGGGGTATGACTTATATTCTGGAGCGACTTATGTGTGAAATTATTAACACATTACCTTAAAATAACAAATATTATTTATCTCATTCACGTGAGAGACTAGGCGTATCAGCAATCGTCCCGCACACACACAACAACCAATAAATATTTGGCGGAGCGGGTCAAAGCAGGAGTGCATTGTGAGAAAAAAAACATGCTACCTGCTACTACTTCCGTGAATATATAGCATATTCTATATGTTATAGTTATTTGAATGACTCTTACCATAATATGTTACGTTAACATACCAGGCACGGTCTCAGTTGGTTTTTTATGCGTCATATAACGTACACTTATTCAGCCTGTTGTTCACTATTCTTTATTTATTTTAAAATTGCCTTTGAAATGTCTATTCTGGGGGTTGGATTTTATCAAAATATATTTCCCCCAAAAATGAGACTTATACTCTAGTGCAACTTATATATGATTTTTTCCTGCTTTATTATGCGGTGCGATTTATACTCCGGAGGGACTTATCATCCAAAAAATACGGTATTTGGGCCCCCCTTACAAATCCTGAAAATGTGAAATCTAACAAAAAATATAAAATAAACTTGTATTATTCCAAACAAGCCGTTTTGAAAAGCCGTTTGATTACTTGTGACTTTAGTGAGTTTTCCTATATTAAAACACAGTGTTACTGTTCAAACTGTGTATAATTTTACAGTGGCCACATATATAAGATATGCTTGTTAATGTTATGTTTGGGTCGCATTGGAGCGGCGTTTGTATTCTCGGGATGCAAAGGACAGGCAGCATCAGCAGCAGCATGAAGGTAGGACGCTTTTAATCCGTTCATACCAGCAAATTGAAAATTACAAATGTAGCGACCTGCTACGCATACCAAGCAGCAGACAAAAAGTTGTAGTGGGAAATGAGCAAAAACAGTAAACAAAGTTGCGTCGCTAGTAGCGAACTTGCTAGCAAGAAAGTTTTTGCGAGTGAAAACAAAGGTAAACGCAACTGTTTCTGAAGTAGGGTTGTACGGTATACCGGCATTAGTATAGAACCGCAATACTAATGAATCATGTTTGGCACTATATCGCCTCTGAAAAGTACCAGTTTTTGATGAATACTTAGGACGAAAACGCTACTGTATTTGAATATTGATCATTATGGTGGTACTTGGAGAACCAAGTTTCCCCTCAACTGTTCTAACATATTTGTCACTAGGCTGCATATGTAAAAATACAAAAATCTACAACATGCTTGCCAGAGTGGAGACTAATTTGAGCGGGCTAGTCCTGGAGGAGGGCTTCGGCCCATAAATAAGACTGCCCACAAAACAGCGCATTCTGAAGAGACCGTCAGAAAGCGGCTTGAAGATGGTCTGTGAAACATAAAGCATGCAACATTTTGACCAAAGCACCCCCATCACATATTAAGTAGACTGCAGGAAAGTGTTTTAAATGTAGAAAAAATATCATTAAAAAATCCCTTGACTAAATGCTGTCATCCCTCTTTCGCATGTTCCTAATGACAACTGTTGCTCACACAATATAAATAACGCTGGAAATAATCCACAAAGTAAGGGAATTATCAGTTACTATGAATTTTTTCATAGTAAATTCATAGTAACAAGTGACAGTTACTATTAATTTTTTTTACGTGGACTCCGACTTAAACAAGTTGAAAAACTTATTCGGGTGTTACCATTTACTGGTCAATTGTATGGAATATGTACTGAATGGTGGAATCTACTGATAAAAGTTTCAATCAATCAATCAAAACAGTACATGCAAACATGTGGCCGAGAGTGAGTCTGCCTTAAAGTAGCTTGCTGCTTACATCCCTAATTATGCATCTTGTTGCAGGTGCATGTTTCAGATGGTCTGGAAAGTCGCCTAAATGCCTTGGAAGAGTCATACACACAGGCCCAAAAACAGGTGGCCGAGGCCTTGGCTACCGCAGACCAGCTCAAGACATCAGACCTCCCGGCTCAGGTGCTGTCGCTCCACACCGAGATGAAATCCCGCCTGGCTGACATCCAGCAGACCGCTGTGTCTGCAGAGCAGCTGAGCCAGCTGCAGGTGGCGCTACTGGAGAAGACCGAACAGTTTAATGGGGTCAGGCTTCAGTTGGAGGGCCTATCTCAACAAGTTCAAGCTGTTACAGGGCACCTGGAGGAAGCAGATGCCAAACTGGATGAGGTTGCTCCTTTGAAAGACACCCTGCAGGAGCAGGCCGCACAGCTACTTGACCTGAAGTTGCAGCTGGGCTCCTACAAGACTCAGCTGGAGGCCAACACAGCAGAGATGGTGACTCTTAGGTAGGCAAAAGCAGCTTTTTATGCACAAGGGGAAATAGCTCCCCTCCTCTGAACCATAACATTATGTTTGTTTTGTCAAAGCCCTGCTGGCTCCAGGTCACCCTTGGTAGGCCTCATGTCCACATTATGAAAAGATGATGCTCTGTATAACCAGGAATCTCCAAACTATAGCCCGTGGGCTGAATTCAACCTGCCAGCATGCGTGTGTATATATATATATATTTATATGTACATGCATATATACATGCATGTTTTAATTTTCCTGAAGGAACTCTCCTGAAGGAATCAATAAAGTACTATCTATCTATCTATCTATCTATCTATCTATCTATGTATGTATAAATATATATATATATATATATATATATATATATATATATATATACGTACGTACGTGTGTGTGTGTGTGTGCGTGCTTATATACATGTATAAACTGTTTGTGTGTATATATATATATTAGTATGCAGCGTTTGAAAGCTTTAGTCTTAATGCAGCCCACAGGATAACATACATTATATCTTTTTTTGCCGTAAGAATAACATCTTAATAACATTTGTATGCTTTGTTGGCAGAGAATTGCTGCCGAATGAACACTCTCAGCTGGTGGACATGAAGGAGCAGATCAATGCAGTTCGTATCAGCATTCAAGATCAGAAATCGGCCGCCCAAACCCTTCATTTAGACCTCAGGGCTCAGCTCGACAACGTACAGAGACAGGTCACAGAGGTAATACAAAACAAACTAAATTAGGTTTGAACTGGCTGAATCCAGATTAAAAATGTAGTTTTTTTTTTCCTTTTCTCTTGTGGGATGATACTTTAAGTTCAAAAGCAGAGAACTAAATCCTTACATGGCATCTCTTTAGCTTCTCCGTTCTCTGTATCACCAGAGGGAACATCATTAACTTTTCATCTCAGTAAATGAACTAATTGCCTGACATAAATTACTCTATTAGATTCACATCCTGCTTAAATCCATACAACCAATACTAATGGGGGCTTTGTATTAGATGTAACATTTTAGTAGACACTGAAGCTCAAATATGTTTTGCTTATGCCCCACACTTTCTTACCGATCGGAAATTTTCTTACACATGTTTTACTAATGTACTATGTGTGCAGCTATAGTAAATTTATAGACCATAGAGTGCTATGCGATATAATAATTGATATATATTGAGATATATATACACACTCCTCAGCCTTCCCGGTAAGGTTTATTCAGGTGTACTGGAGAGGAGGCTACGTCGGATAGTCGAACCTCGGATTCAGGAGGAACAGTGTGGTTTTCGTCCTGGTCGTGGAACTGTGGACCAGCTCTATACTCTCGGCATGGTTCTTGAGGGTGCATGGGAGTTTGCCCAACCAGTCTACATGTGCTTTGTGGACTTGGAGAAGGCATTTGACCGTGTCCCTCGGGAAGTCCTGTGGGGAGTGCTCAGAGAGTATGGGGTATCGGACTGTCTTATTGTGGCGGTTCGTTCCCTGTACGATCAGTGCCAGAGCTTGGTTCGCATTGCCGGCAGTAAGTCGAACACATTTCCAGTGAGGGTTGGACTCCGCCAAGGCTGTCCTTTGTCACCGATTCTGTTCATAACTTTTATGGACAGAATTTCTAGGCGCAGTCAAGGCGTTGAGGGGTTCCGGTTTGGTAACCGCAGGATTAGGTCTCTGCTTTTTGCAGATGATGTGGTCCTGATGGCTTCATCTGGCCGGGATCTTCAGCTCTCGCTGGATCGGTTCGCAGCAGAGTGTGAAGCGACCGGAATGAGAATCAGCACCTCCAAGTCCGAGTCCATGGTTCTCGCCCGGAAAAGGGTGGAATGCCATCTCCGGGTTGGGGAGGAGACCCTGCCCCAAGTGGAGGAGTTCAAGTACCTAGGAGTCTTGTTCACGAGTGAGGGAAGAGTGGATCGTGAGATCGACAGGCGGATCGGTGCGGCGTCTTCAGTAATGCGGACGTTGTACCGATCCGTTGTGGTGAAGGAGCTGAGCCGGAAGGCAAAGCTCTCAATTTACCGGTCGATCTACGTTCCCATCCTCACCTATGGTCATGAGCTCTGGGTCATGACCGAAAGGATAAGATCACGGTTACAAGCGGCCGAAATGAGTTTCAGATCTCAAGATGGCGGTGCCTGATTGGAACAAACGCTAACATTTAACGAGAAAAATTGCAATAGAGCTACTTGTAACAATTATAGGGCTGCTATTTTATCAATAGGAGGACACACGAGCAATATGCTGAAACATTTGAACACACATCATGCAATAATTACAAATGAAAGTCGCGTTTTGAACCGCTCCAATCTCATCCCAGCTGCAGTAACGTTAGCACGTCATCTGAATACAAGAGGTACTAACTCACCACTTATCATGTTAACGCTATTATTTGTTCAATCGAAATGAATACCTTCTCATTTTTGAGAATGACTAGAAAGAGATTCTGACTGACTCCAAGGGGGACAAATCCCGCTCCAGTTCACGTAAGCTGTTCGATTAATGTCACCAAGCAGCGACTAATGTTGTGGTCAGTTTGCTGCACTACAAAACCCCTAATTGGTAGGTAAATGTTCAATTGTAGTTAGAGAAAAGTTTGATATTTTCCTCCCACCAGATTTTCTCTCAGTCATCATATTATACTCCTGAAAGACTCCAATTTAGCCTCCAACAAATAACGGGAGTTAGATACCTTCTGGTCACAAAGGGTGACCAGAATGATTCTGATTTCAATTTTCCTGCCATTTGTTTACAACTAAATGGAATGCTAACATGGTTGATTCCGACTATTTTGGAGTGGTAATTGTCACCCCACAGCGATCGGTCTGCCACACAATAACTCAATACTAACGAGGGGAAATTACACTTCAACGACTGTCGTTGGCATTGATGGGTGGGATTACTTTGTTTGCATCAAAGCAGTCGTTTTTCTCAGTGTGATAGGGCGAAACTATCCTTGTATAAATATTTGGGGTTGTGACACCAGCCGCTAGACCATTTCTAAACCAATCTAAAAATTTACCATGAATTGATTAACATGGACCCCGACTTAAACAAGTTGAAAAACGTATTCGGGTGTTACCATTTAGTGGTCAATTGTACGGAATATGTACTGTACTGTGCAATCTACTAATAAAAGTTTCAATCAATCAATTAACTGATGAAGCCTACTCTGATGAGAGGCAAAATGTCTTCTAAGATAAACCAAGCAGTCCAGTTGCAATCGATTGAATGCCCTTAAATTAAACAGGTGGAACTCAAAAATTAGTATATGGTGTAAAAGTCCATTCATGTCACCAATTAATTTCAAATGTGAAACTCATATGTGATATTAACTCACTACATGCAAAGTGAAGTATGTCAAGCTTTTTCATGGTCATGATCTTGGCTTACACTTTTTGAAACACCTCATTTTCAATTCAAGGTTTGTATAAACTGTAAGCCACAATAATCAAAATTATAACCAGTAAAGGCTTGACATATCTCACTTTATATGTAATAAGTTAATATCCCATGCTACCAAATGTTACATTCTTGTGTAATTTCCACATTTATTTTGTTGAATTCTACAGAAGAACATTTATTTATTACATTTTTTTTCAAAAAAGCACCTTCATTTGCTTTGCTACGTATGTGACATGTCTGTCGGCTTTGTAAGGTCATGTTACTTCTAAACTAAAATAAATTAAAGCTAATTCACCTTTTATTTCTTTTTTTTTAAATAAGAATTGATTACAGTATTGTTAAAGAACCGAATCGTTAAGCAGAATTGAAAATGGATTCGTAACTGGAAAAATCTTATCAAGTCCCATCCCAACCAATATCCGAGTCTAACTTTAGAGGTATGAATACATCGTTTGTCGACCCTCTGGATCGATCTATATATAGTATGGATCAGTTGATATCCGGTGGAAAGTCATGAATTGGTTGCTTGTATATCTAAAACAAAATATAGCCGCTTCTGTGATGACGTAATATGTGAGTACCGTTTTCGGTTGCAACTGAAACAGCAACATAGCAGACAGCACCAAAATTGTTTATAAAACAAAGAAACCACGATTATTAAATCTAGAGTGTGGTTAAGGTTTGGAAAAAAAATTGGTCTGTTGGATAAAAGTGTGGCCATATTTAACGTTTGGAAAGCAGCGATAAAGTAGCGGCAACACGACTAATCTGAGCACTCACCTGTTGTGAGGGCATCGAGCCACTCAAGCTGGCGCTGAGGGATCTAAGGTTGCTAATGCTAGCTGACCTATCAACTGGCAAGACAAGAGAACACTGATTTGAATTACTTCCAGCTCCGGCTTAGCCACAAGTCTGTGTGATCACATCAATTTTACACTGTTCATTAGGGATGCATACTGAGTACTGGTATATTTTAGGACCGGTTTCTAATTGGATCAGTCCTTCAGGACCGTAAAGATTCTGGACCAATGATACTGCTTCCGGTATTTTCTTATCTAGCTGATTATCATAATTATGACACGCTGTCACTTTGGATTGCAAACACATAACAAACCAGCGTGGAATAATTACAAATAAGAAGCAATACCACACAAAAATGTTTGTAACACAACAAGTCATCCTCAAAAGTCTCTCAAAGTCATGCACACTAACAAGAGTTATACAGTTTCAAGTAAATGCCACTCAAAGGGGAACTGCACTATCGTTCACAATCATTATAAAAGACATGATGACTGAATAATTTTAATAATGCATTCGAAATAGTAATTAAATAAATTAAGTATTTGAGCTTCTACATTGAAGTTGCTGTTTTTAATTTACCTGGTGGCACTTAATTGTATCTTGCAATTGTGTTACTATGGTGTTATAACAGCTCTACTTGATGTTCAGCTTGCTTGCTTTCTTTCTTTCTTTGTATTTAATTGTAGCTACCAGGGTATGGGTTCATACTGAATCGCCATCTAAGGTAGAGACGCACACTCCTTATATATATATCGTTGTGTTTTTGTGCGTGCATGTATATGTTTGTGTATATATATATATATATACACAAATATATACATGCATGCACAAAAAATATATATGTCTATATATTTATATAGACATATTTTATGTGTATCTATATCATTTATTTATCTGTGTATCTATATATGTATATATACATATGTCTGTATTTATATAATGTATGTATGTTATGTGTATATATATATTTATATATATCTATAGATATTTATACATATAATTGATGTATATGTGTATCTCTCTCTCTCTGTATATACAGTATATATATATATATGTAATTGTATTGCACAGCACTACTTGATCTATGTCTATATATACAATATAGTATAATTATACATGTATACGTGTGTATTTATATATACAGTCAAGCCCAAAATTATTCATACCACTGGCAAATTTTGACATAAAGTTACTTTTATTCAACCAGAAAGTTTTGTCTTGATTGGAAATTGCACAGGCATGCGCCAGAAGATAATAAAACAATGTACAATGTTTCTCAGGTTTTATTTACATTTGAACAAAAAGTGGCATGTCCAAAATGATTCATACCCTTAGCAAACTGTCACAGTCCATGGGAAATTATACACCATTCCAAATTTTTCAAGCTGTTCTAAAGCATTTCAGTTACCTTGATTATTTGGAACTAGCTGTTTTAATCAACTCAACAGGTAAAAAAAACAGCAGCTCTTTGTAGTTGGTTTGTGGACAGTCATGGCTAGGACAAAATAGTGGTTTTCAACGAATGGACCAGGAAACTTAATCACAGTAAACGGCACCATGAAACAAGAGCGATACATGTGCAACACATCAGGTGCGCTGATTGATGATTGCCTGCAGCCTTGCAGGCGCGTGGACGCCCTGCGTGCAGGGCAAGCAGGGGCGCTTTTAGCGGAGGTACCGGCAGAGCTTGTGGCAGATGACATGCGGCATTGTGCACACGTCGTTACACAAAATTTAATACAACTAAGTTTACAAACATTCCCCTCGTGCATCCATTCACACTTTGAGCGAAGTTTATTTCAAGATTTTATGTTGCACAGATTAGGACATACTGCACTTTTTTTCCTTCTCTTTAAGATGGTGGGCAATGATTATGCTACATCGGAACAAACAAAGGGAGAACAAGCTCCTGTGGTTGTAGAAGAGGCTATAGAAGAGGCGGAGTCAAACCTTGTGGATGCACAGCCTGAGTCCGATGAGCCAAGTGACCAAGCACTTCCTTCTCCAGAAATGGTACAAACTGACGCATCCCATGCAGAAGAGGAGGAGCCAATCGTGGAAGAACTGGTTGATGACGATGACAATGAGCAAGAAAAGGAGGTGGCTGTAGAAGAAAATGTTGGTCAAAAAGAGGAGGATGAGGGGATATTTGATTCTGAAGAAAATGAGGTTGATTATCCAGAGGAACTATAAGAAGAACATACTAGCAAGAAAGGTGCGTGAAATCAAACCTTCGCAATCTAAAGGATTTTTTGCATCATCACATTCTTGCTATTGTTTCCTCTTCTATTCACAGTGGGTATCAGCAGTGGGGGATTGTCTATGCATCCATCAAGAAGAACTCCCTCGGACTAAAGTGGCAGTTTGACAAATCTAGAAGTATCAGTGCTCGCTGCTTTTGCAGGGTACATCATGTGGCACAGGTGCTCTTTGAAAGACAGATGACGTCATTACCAGATTTCATATCTGTCAACCTCCAAAGCCTTATTCTGTCTTTCGAGTGAGTATTTCTTACTGCTGGAAAATATTGGGTCGTGCATTATCCTTTACTTAAAATCCAAACACATTTGCTGAGGAACTTGAAGCCGTTGGGGTGTTGTCTCGGTGCCATTAAAATGTTTTCCTTTTCTACGCTTTGCATGTGATCGTAAATAAAATGATCGCATAAAGTACACTAGTTGACGTGACATTTGGGGGAATTAACATCTCTGCAACAGCTGCAATACCTAAATATTTACGGGACATTTTCTATTTGTAGGAATGCATGCATTTTTTGCACCCTTTTACAGCTGCAATTTTACATACAATTCACCAAATTGCATAATGTTTGTAATAAGCTAAAAGCATGTAGAAATTTTGAGGAAATATAATTCAAAAAAATGTTCTTAACATTTTTGTTTGGTAAATTAAAAACTAAGCTGCTGTTTCAAGTGTTGAAGAAACTTCAATGTAGGGCTTCTCAGGGACAAAGTATTCTCCTGATACGTGTGTGTTACTCTTATAAGTACGCATAACTAATGTGAATACAAACTAACTGCTGCTAGTTAAGATTACATTTGCCTATGATAAACTTTTCTTTGTTTAAAATCAAGTTGGATTAACTTATTTTCAGCTAATGTACTGTCTTCTGAGGAGGAGTACGCTTTACTATACAAACAGACCAGTAGTCACGTTAAAAAAATGTGTGTTTGGTACATTTTCTTTTGTATTACAGAACTCTTAATCTTACTCTCAGCTATTGGTGACACCACATGACTCTTTCTGAAGTTAACTGGAACGATGTGAGACCGCATCAGCGCCAACAACTACGCAATGCATAAAAAAGCTGTGACACAATTTTAAAACCCTCACAATCAAACTGCTGTGTGTGTATTCATGTTTCACAAATCTGGATTGCACTATTCTTTTTGGACATTGCTGCACATGTTCTTGTGTTCACCCCTAGCAGTGGTTATATTTGTCATAAATAGGAGCCTTTACACATTGTTTTTAAAATAAAATCAATTGTTCTCTTTCTTAAACTGACTCTTGAGTCTTTCTCGCACTTCCGTAGACATTTCAATTCACCATACACGTAAACAGCAGGACTAAAAACATTGTAAGATTATGTGAATGCTATCTTGTACATATAGTAATAGTACAACAATCTGCTGCTTTGATGACATTTAACCAATTACACTTTACTGTTCAGGAATAAGTGGTAGAAAATGGATGGATGGATGCTCAGGGGTGTCTAACTCTCATTTAGCAGTTATGGCTGCTATTAGACGGTTGTTTGTAACAGCAAATAATACAGTATATGAAAATACCTATGCATTTGATTATTACAGTGTATGTTTTATATATATAGAAAAAAAATCTTTGTCGATTTTGCAGCAGAAAAAATGTAAACTCAGTTTCCAGAATGTTACTCTTAAAATGTGTTTGTTTGTTTTAACAACAAATTATGATAAATGGAAAAACAGTAACAGTTAATTTACGGGAAAAAAAAAAGACAGCTTCGTCAGCAGAATATTACTGTAAAATGTGAAGTAATGTTTAAAACACATTACTGTAAATGGAAAAAACAATACCACTGTTTATTTAAAATCTGGCAACTAAACTGACAGTTTTTGGCCGTAAAAAACACTGGTACCGTTTTTTCCATTTACAGTAATACACGGTAAACACAACCATAGATTTTACAGTAAAAAAAAAACAAAGGTTAGCTCATTTGGCAGAATATTACACTACAGAACAGTGGTAGTTTTTTTTTTTTTTTTACAGTAACATGCTGCAAAAACCACCATAATTTTCTTCCGTAAAACCTTTTTACAGTGTACAATTTGATGTGTAACAAGCTTTGAAACCACAAATCAAGCATATATTTAAGTATTCATCGTTATTTCAACCAAAAACAAATGTTTGGAAAGTATGGTAATACATTTTTTGCAATGTTGGATAATACCAAAGTTTAAAAGGTATGCAATTTCATGCAGTACATGTGTTTTTGTCAGTCAAAATGGAATGATTGAATACATTTAGTGAGAAAAAATAAGGTACTTTGTTGCCACATATTATTTTGAGACGTTCAATTGACATATCAAATTATGAGGCGGACCAGATCTGGCACCTTGGCCTTGAATTTGACATGTACTTTATATCTTCTGTCTGACACGATCATCTAGCTATTGGTGCAGTAGTGAAGGAAAAATCAACAAACAAAAAAAAACCACATTATTTTAACGAATAAGCTATGCGTGTTGTAACAAATACATCCTTTGATATTTTCTTACATTTTTTTCATTGATTTAAATCTTTCAGAGGGGGTTCTTATAAATGTACTGCCTGGTTTTAATGGCTTCCAGTCTTCTTCCAAGACCCTTGGTGCAAGCTTGAATAGATTAAATCTGTCTTCTTACTACCTCTGCAAGGGGGTTATTTAACCATTAGGGATTTGTTTGTTTTTCTGTCAGTAAGCAACAGAATTCAAAAAGTTATTGGCAAATTCTGATGAAACTTTCAGGAAATGTCAGAAATGGGATAGAGGCCCGACTAGCGGCTGGCAGCAGCAGTACCAACTCGCGGCGACGAGACCGGCAGGTGACGGAGGTGAGGCCCAAAAGAGGAGAGAGGCTAGCGAGAGGCTTGCCAGGCAGGACGGGGCCCTATCGAAAGATCGGTGTCTTGGGCGTCAGACGGCATCCACCCGGACCAGGCAGCGGCCAGGATCAACATGGGACCAAAGAAGGTGCTCTCTCCTGATGAAAGTGAGGAAATAAGTAGATCGCTCAAATTTTTGACATCAGAAGTATTGATCATAACGGGACACAATTGGACAGTGCTGTAGATCCAGACACACTTTTTTTTTCTCACATGGACAATAATTGTTTATATTATACAGAAGTACAATTCAACACCAACATGAATTCCAAAAACAAACTGTCAATTATTCATATTTACGGCAGAAGCTTGTATGCCAATTTTAACAATATGAAATAATTTTTGGAACAATTTAAAGAACCTTTCAAAATTATTCCTGTATCAGAGACATGGATGGATAAAAAAAAAAAGGAATGGACTTTGGACTAGAAAGATATGAACTCAATATATTAATAGATTAAATAAGAATGGAGGCGGAGTTGCTGTGTATGTGATGAAGGACTTCCATTACAGGGTGGTAAAAAACATGTCACTAGCTATTGAGAAGGTTTTAGAGTGTATAACCATTGAGATATGTCATGAAAGAAGTAGAAATGTATTGATCAGTTGTATATATAGAACACCCAACTCAAGTATTGATGGATTTGAAGACTGGATTAAGGGTACTTTCAATGGAATCAGTCATAATGTACTTTTTTTATGTGGAGACTTCAATATAGATCTCTTGAACCCCAATAAGCAAAAGTCCATTAATGATTTCATAGATACAATGTATAGAATGCGTTTGTATCCCCAGATCACAAGGCCAACCAGAATTGCAAGTCACAGTGCTACACTTATTGATAATATCTTCACTAATGTCTTTGATAATAGCAAAACAAGTGGACTTTTAACAACCGACATCAGCGACCATCTGCCAGTTTTTACTATTTATGATGGGAATTACAAGAAGAAGAACATTGACAAAAAGACTTTTCAAATACTATGCACAGAGGAAAGAATAATTTCCTTCAAGGAGGATCTGAGGAAACAAACTTCGGACAATGTATACAATGAAGATGATGTAGATCAGGGGTCACCAACCTTTTTGAAACCAAGAGCTACTTCTTAGGTACTGATTAATTTGAAGGGCTACCAGTTTGATACACACTTAAATAAATTGCCAGAAATAGCCAATTTGCTCAATTTACCTTTAACTCTATGTTATTATTAATAATGCATGATATGTATCTTTGTGGAAACACTGATCATCTTAGTGATTTCTCACAATAAATATATATAGAAATGAATAAATATCAATATGCAACACTTTATTTTTATATTTTCTATAAGTGCACATTTTTCAAATTGAACATTTTCAAATGATCACTTGACAATCTTGTGAAATCAAAATATCCCATTTTAACTAGCTAGCCACTAACATTTTTTAACAAATCATGAATTACTTTGCACCATGTTTGTACAAATAAAAACTCATGTAAAATACAAGAGTCAACTCTCAAATTAAAAAAAAATCATGTCACACTTTGAACTGGACACCAATTCTGTTATCTGTTTCTTTGTCAGTTAGTGGGAAGCCTGGCATTGCATGCGGTTAACTAGTGTGTTGTACTCTGGTGTGTAACTTGACACTGCAACTCTGAGTGAGTCTTGCAGATGTCCATCAGTGAGGCGTGTTCTGTGTTTGTTCTTGATGAAGTTCATGTCAGAAAAGGCTGAATCACAAAGATAAGTTGAACCCAACAGGCTTGCAACCTTCATAGCTGCTGCGCATACACCACTGTACTTTTCTGTGTCAACAAGGCACCAAAAGTTTGGTGAAGCCTGGTGGGCTTTAAATTTTAAATTGTCAGGAAAGAAGAGGAAGGAATTTAAAAGGTAAAAAGGTATATGTGTTTAAAAACCCTGAAATCATTTTTAAGGTTGTATTTTTTCTCTAAAATTGTATTTCTGAAAGTTATAAGAAGCAAAGTAAAAAAAATAAATGAAATTATTTAGACAAGTCAATCAATCAATCAATCAATGTTTATTTATATAGCCCCAAATCACAAATATCTCAAAGGACTGCACAAATCATTACGACTACAACATCCTCGGAAGAACCCACAAAAGGGCAAGGAAAACTCACACCCAGTGGGCAGGGAGAATTCACATCCAGTGGGACGCCAGTGACAATGCTGACTATGAGAAACCTTGGAGAGGACCTCAGATATGGGCAACCCCCCCCTCTAGGGGACCGAAAGCAATGGATGTCGAGCGGGTCCAACATGATACTGTGAAAGTTCAATCCATAGTGGCTCCAACACAGCCGCGAGAGTTCAGTTCAACCATCTCAAGCGGAGGCGGATCAGCAGCGTAGAGATGTCCCCAACCGATACAGGCGAGCGGTCCATCCTGGGTCCCGACGAGCGGTCCATCCTGGGTCTCGACTCTGGACAGCCAGTACTTCATCCATAATCATCGGACCGGACCCCCTCCACAAGGGAGGGGAGGACATAGGAGAAAGAAAAGAAGCGGCAGATCAACTAGTCTAAAAAGGAGGTCTATTTAAAGGCTAGAGTATACAGATGAGTTTTAAGGTGAGACTTAAATGCTTCTACTGAGGTAGCATCTCGAACTGTTACCGGGAGGGCATTCCAGAGTACTGGAGCCCGAACGGAAAACGCTCTATAGCCCGCAGACTTTTTCTGGGCTCTAGGAATCACTAATAAGCCGGAGTCTTTTGAACGCAGATTTCTTGCCGGGATATATGGTACAATACAATCGGCAAGATAGGCTGGAGCTAGACCGTGTAGTATTTTATACGTAAGTAGTAAAACCTTAAAGTCACATCTTAAGTGCACAGGAAGCCAGTGCAGGTGAGCCAGTACAGGCGTAATATGATCAAACTTTCTTGTTCTTGTCAAAAGTCTAGCAGCCGCATTTTGTACCAACTGTAATCTTTTAATGCTAGACATGGGGAGACCCGAAAATAATACGTTATAATAATCGAGACGAGACGTAACAAACGCATGGATAATGATTTCGGCGTCTTTAGTGGACAAAATGGAGCGAATTTTAGCGATATTACGGAGATGAAAGAAGGCCGTTTTAGTAACGCTTTTAATGTGTGACTCAAAGGAGAGAGTTGGGTCGAAGATAATACCCAGATTCTTTACAGAGTCACCTTGTTTTATTATTTGGTTGTCAAATGTTAAAGTTGTATTATTAAATAGAGGTCGGTGTCTAGCAGGACCGATAATCAGCATTTCCGTTTTTTTGGCATTAAGTTGCAAAAAGTTAGCGGACATCCATTGTTTAATTTCATTAAGACACGCTTCCAACTGACTACAGTCCGGCGTGTTGGTCAGCTTTAGGGGCATGTAGAGTTGGGTGTCATCAGCATAACAGTGAAAGCTAATACCGTATTTGCGTATGACGTCACCCAGCGGCAGCATGTAGATGCTGAAGAGTACAGGGCCAAGGACCGAACCCTGGGGAACTCCACACGTTACCTTAACATAGTCCGAGGTCACACTGTTATGGGAGATGCACTGCATCCTATCAGTAAGATAAGAGTTAAACCATGACAGGGCTGAGTCTGACATACCAATTCGTGTTTTGATACGCTCTAATAAAATATTATGATCGACGGTATCGAAAGCAGCGCTAAGATCGAGAAGCAGCAACATAGATGACGCATCAGAGTCCATCGTTAGCAATAGATCATTAGTCCTTTTTGCGAGGGCTGTCTCAGTAGAGTGATTAGCCCTGAAACCGGATTGAAAGGTTTCACATAGATTGTTAAACGCTAAGTGTTCATTTAGCTGCTCTGCAACAATTTTTTCGAGGATTTTCGAAATAAAGGGAAGGTGAGACACCGGTCGGTAGTTTACCATGAGGTCAGGATCGAGGTTAGGTCTTTTAAGGAGAGGATCAATAACCGCTTTTTTGAATGCTAGGGGAACAGTGCCCGAGGAAAGTGATAAGTTTATAATATTTAGCACTGATGGACCTAATAATACAGAAAGCTCCTTGATAAGTTTCCCAGGAAGTGGGTCAAGTAAACATGTTGTTTGTTTTATTCCATTTACACGTTGTAACAATCCTTCTAATGTTATTTCATCAAAACGAGAGAAACTATTTTGGATATTTGCAGAATCCGCCGTATATACAGTCGTATCTGTGTTACTATAACCCAGTTGTAGCTGGGACGCATTGTCTTTAATCTCCTTTCTAATAAGTTCAATTTTCTTATTAAAGAACTTCATAAAGTGAAGACCAAGTCTTTAAAACATTTTCTTGGATTTTCAAATTCTATTTGAGTTTTGTCTCTCTTTGAATAAAAAATGTCGAACAAAGCGAGACCAGCTTGCTAGTAAATAAATACAATTTAAAAAATACAGGCAGCTCACTGGTAAGTGCTGCTATCTGAACTATTTTTATAACAGGCCAGCGGGCTACTCATCTGGTCCTTACGCGGGCACCACGTTGGTGACCTCTGATGTAGATGATGCATATGGGAAGTTTTTCAATACCTTTCTAACACTCTATGATAAGCATTGTCCTTGGAAAGAACTTAGTAAGAAGCAAACGAAAAACAACCAACCATGGATGACAAAAGGACTGAGAAATGCTTGTCACAAAAAAAAACCACATTATATCAAAAATGTATAACAGAGATCTATAGAGGCAGAAAATAAATATAAGAAATATAAACACAAGCTAATTGGTATACTACGAACATCTAAGAGAGAATACAACAATCAAGTATTAAACAAGAACAGAAAAAACATGAGAGCAACATGGGACATCCTAAATAGCATCATTAAAAATGGTGCTGAGAAAGATTACCCCCAGTACTTTCTAAATGGAAATACAAAAAATTACAATATAAACCAAATAGTTGAACGTTTTAATAATTACTTTGTTAATATCGGAAATAAATCTGGAACAAAGAATCCCAAATGCAGATGATGGGGCAGTTGAGAACATGAGTGAGCTCAGACACAGAAATCCCAATTCCATATTTTTTAAGAATGTGACAAAAGAAGAAGTAATCAAAATTTTAAAAAATTGTAAATCTATGACCTCAACCGACTGTCATAGAATAGATATGGTAACCATAAAAATGGTTATAGAAGACATTTCAGAACCTCTGACATGACATATGACATATTCCGGGTCAACGTGAATGACTGCTCGCTGACTGCTCTTGTTGCAAAAAAGCTAAGTATCGTTCTATCTGTGTGATTTTAACTGTTTTGCAGCTTTATTTACAACTTATCGAACATATTTAATAGTTCAATTTAACTTGCAAATCACCCGATCTCTGTCTCACCACTTCGCCCTCAGCTAGCTAGCTGCTAAGCTAACGAGGCTAGCGGAGAAAGGCAGCGCCGGTCTGAAGGAAGCTTCTCCCCCGCCACCGTGACCACCACTTCCCGAAGACAGCTGGCACCCCACTCGGCGACGGAAAGTTTCTGTGAGTATGGCTTCCTGCGCTTCGTGCACTTTACTCATGGATAGGTTGGCTTTGCTAGAGAGCCGTGTCCGCCAGTTAGAGCAGTGTAATTTCGTAACTTTAGATGTTGCGGACACATCTGCTAGCGTTAGCTGTAGCGAGCTAACTAGCCCAGCTTGTAGCAGCCCTAATCGGCCTACAAGCTACGGTGTACCGGTTGAGACGCATAATAGATTTAGCCCTTTAGCTAGTCCTACACCCCAGTCTACCGGGCACCACACTTTAGTTATAGGGGACTCCATCACCCGAAACATAAAGCTTAGCAAACCAGCCACAATTAAGTGTATTCCCGGGGGCAGAGCACCTGACATTGAAGCTAATCTTAGGGAGCTAACTCGCAACAGGTCTAGTAAGCACGTACGGCAGGCTAACCGCACCACTAGTTATGCGAATATAGTAATACACGTTGGCTCCAATGACGTTAAGATGAGACAATCAGAGATTACAAAGAGAAACATAGCCAGGGCTTGTAATCTCGCCAGAAAGATGTCCAGGCATCGAGTAATTGTCTCTGGCCCCCTGCCTGGGAGAGGCAATGATGAGAGATATAGCAGATTAGTCTCTCTTAACAGGTGGCTGGATAGCTTCTGCAGACAACAGGGATTTACGTTTATTGATAATTGGCCCTCTTTCTGGGGCAAACCTGGCTTGCTGAGGAGAGACGGCCTTCACCCTAACCAGGAAGGCGCTATCCTCTTGTCTCGGAACATAGACTTCGCATTGAGCCACATTTGACTAACTGCACTAGAGCAAGCCCGGTCACAGGCAATTACAGAGCCTGCTAGCCTGGGTATGGAGTCAGTTAAGTTAGAACTAGCCAGCGCCAGGCTGGATGATCCCTGTACACATAGCAATTTTCGTAGAATAATACACAACTCACAAAATGTTTTTTCTACTGTGTCTATGACTTCGTCAGAGTTAGACATGCGTTCTACTGAGGTGGCAAATTATGATGCGTTCAGTTTATCGCAGCGCCAAGTAGACAATCTGAAAATTCCCGTCATATCAATTCCTAGATATGGTCGTAATTATTTTAAGTACACTGCGCATAATAAACGCAACATTATTAATATTGCTACTACGGATAATTTTATCAACAACTCCTTAAAACAGCCCACTACCTATAATATGGGCTTTCTAAACATCAGATCTTTGTCTCCCAAAACGTTATTAGTCAATGAGGTCATTAGAGACAACAACCTTAACGTCATCGGTCTTAGCGAAACCTGGCTTAAACCAGACGACTTTTTTGCGATAAATGAGGCATCCCCTCCTAACTATACGAATGCGCATATTGCCCGTCACCTCAAAAGGGGAGGGGGTGTCGCACTAATATACAACGAAAACTTTAACTTTAGTCCTAACTTAAATAATAAATATAAATCGTTTGAGGTGCTTTCTATGAAGTCTGCCACACCTCTGCCTCTGTGCCTGGCCGTTATCTACCGCCCCCCAGGGCCCTATTCGGACTTTATTAGTGAATTCTCAGAGTTTGTTGCTGATCTAGTGACGCACGCCGATAATATAATTATAATGGGGGACTTTAATATCCATATGAATACCCCATTGGACCCACCGTGCGTGGCGCTCCAGACTATAATTGATAGCTGTGGTCTTACACAAATAATAAATGAACCGACGCATCGCAGCGGTAATACGATAGACCTAGTGCTTGTCAGAGGTATCACCGTCTCCAAAGTTATGATACTCCCGTATACTAAAGTAATGTCCGATCATTACCTTATAAAATTCGAAGTTCAGACTCATGTTCGGCAAGCTAATAATAATAATAACTGCTATAGCAGCCGCAACATTAATGCTGCCACAACGACGACTCTTGCGGACCTACTGCCCTCGGTAATGGCACCGTTCCCAAAGTATGTGGGCTCTATTGATAACCTCACTAACAACTTTAACAACGCCCTGCGCGAAACCATTGATAGTATAGCACCGCTGAAGTTAAAAAAGGCTCCAAAAAGGCGTACGCCATGGTTTACTGAAGAAACTAGAGCTCAGAAATTATTATGTAGAAAGCTGGAACGCAAATGGCGCACGACTAAACTTGAGGTGCACCATCAAGCATGGAGTGATAGTTTAATAACTTATAAACGCATGCTTACCTTAGCTAAGACTAATTATTACTCAAATCTCATCCGCATTAATAAAAACGATCCAAAAATTTTTGTTTAGTACAGTAGCATCGCTAACCCAACAAGGGACTCCTTCCAGTAGCTCCACCCATTCGGCAGATGACTTTATGAAGTTCTTTAATAAGAAAATTGAATTTATTAGAAAGGAGATTAAAGACAATGCGTCCCAGCTACAATGGGGTTATAGTAACACAGATACGATTGTATATACGGCGGATACTGCAAATATCCAAAATAGTTTCTCTCGTTTTGATGAAATAACATTAGAAGGATTGTTACAACGTGTAAATGGAATAAAACAAACAACATGTTTACTTGACCCACTTCCTGGGAAACTGATCAAGGAGCTTTTTGTATTATTAGGTCCATCAGTGCTAAATATTATAAACTTATCACTTTCCTCGGGCACTGTTCCCGTTGCATTCAAAAAAGCGGTTATTCATCCTCTCCTTAAAAGACCTAACCTCGATCCAGACCTCATGGTAAACTACCGACCGGTGTCTCACCTTCCCTTCATTTCGAAAATCCTCGAAAAAATTGTTGCAGAGCAGCTAAATGAGCACTTAGCGTTTAACAATCTATGTGAAACCTTTCAATCCGGTTTCAGGGCAAATCACTCGACTGAGACAGCCCTCGCAAAACTGACTAATGATCTATTGCTAACGATGGACTCTGATGCGTCATCTATGTTGCTGCTCCTCGATCTTAGCGCTGCTTTCGATACCGTCGATCATAATATTTTATTAGAGCGTATCAAAATACGAATTGGTATTTCAGACTCAGCCCTGTCATGGTTTAACTCTTATCTTACTGATAGGATGCAGTGCGTCTCCTATAACAGTGTGACCTCGGACTATGTTAAGGTAACGTGTGGAGTTCCCCAGGGTTCGGTCCTTGGCCCTGTACTCTTCAGCATCTACATGCTGCCGCTAGGTGACGTCATACGCAAATACGGTATTAGCTTTCACTGTTATGCTGATGACACCCAACTTTACATGCCCCTAAAGCTGACCAACACGCCGGACTGTAGTCAGTTGGAAGCGTGTCTTAATGAAATTAAACAATGGATGTCCGCTAACTTTTTGCAACTTAATGCCAAAAAAACGGAAATGCTGATTATCGGTCCTGCTAGACACCGACCTCTATTTAATAATACAACTTTAACATTTGACAACCAAATAATAAAACAAGGTGACTCTGTAAAAAATCTGGGTATTATCTTCGACCCAACTCTCTCCTTTGAGTCACACATTAAAAGCGTTACTAAAACGGCCTTCTTTCATCTCCGTAATATCGCTAAAATTCGCTCCATTTTGTCCACTAAAGACGCCGAGATCATTATCCATGCGTTTGTTACGTCTCGTCTCGATTACTGTAACGTATTATTTTCGGGTCTCCCAATGTCTAGCATTAAAAGATTACAGTTGGTACAAAATGCGGCTGCTAGACTTTTGACAAGAACAAGAAAGTTTGATCATATTACGCCTGTACTGGCTCACCTGCACTGGCTTCCTGTGCACTTAAGATGTGACTTTACGGTTTTACTACTTACGTATAAAATACTACACGGTCTAGCTCCAGCCTATCTTGCCGATTGTATTGTACCGTATGTCCCGGCAAGAAATCTGCGTTCAAAAGACTCCGGCTTATTAGTGATTCCTAGAGCTCAAAAAAAGTCTGCGGGCTATAGAGCGTTTTCCGTTCGGGCTCCAGTACTCTGGAATGCCCTCCCGGTAACAGTTCGAGATGCTACCTCAGTAGAAGCATTTAAGTCTCATCTTAAAACTCATCTGTATACTCTAGCCTTTAAATAGACCTCATTTTTAGACCAGTTGATCTGCCGCTTCTTTTCTTTCTCCTATGTCCCCCCCTCCCTTGTGGAGGGGGTCCGGTCCGATGACCATGGATGAAGTACTGACTGTCCAGAGTCGAGACCCAGGATGGACCGCTCGTCGGGACCCAGGATGGACCGCTCGCCTGTATCGGTTGGGGACATCTCTACGCTGCTGATCCGCTTGAGATGGTTTCCTTTGGACGGGACTCTCACTGCTGTCTTGGAGCCACTATGGATTGAACTTTCACAGTATCATGTTAGACCCGCTCGACATCCATTGCTTTCGGTCCCCTAGAGGGGGGGGGTTGCCCACATCTGAGGTCCTCTCCAAGGTTTCTCATAGTCAGCATTGTCGCTCGCGTCCCACTGAATGTGAATTCTCCCTTCCCACTGGGTGTGAGTTTTCCTTGCCCTTTTGTGGGTTCCTCCGAGGATGTTGTAGTCGTAATGATTTGTGCAGTCCTTTGAGACATTTGTGATTTGGGGCTATATAAATAAACATTGATTGATTGATTGATTGATATCAGTAACGTATCATTTCTAACGGGCAAATTCCCTGACAAAATGAAAATTTCAAAAGTTGTACCTATTCATAAGAATGGAAACATACACCAGTTCACTAACTACAGACCAGTTTCCTTACTTCCACAATTCTCCAAAATCATGGAAAAACTATTCAATAGCCGATTAGACAAATTCATCAACAAAAGGAGGACGCTCGTGGAGAACCAATTTCAATTCAGAGCAAATATCTCAACATCAATAGCATTAATCAAAATAACAGAGGAAATAACCAATGCATTAGACGGTAAAGAATGTGCGGCCGCAGTATTCATCGAATTAACAAAAGCATTTGACACAATTAATCATGATATTTTAATACAAAAACTAGAACGATATGGCATCAGAGGTTTGGTCTTGAACTGGGTAAGAAGCTATTTAACCAACAGGAAGCAATATGTGAAGATGGGTGAAAATATTTCAACACGGCTAGATATATCTTGTGGTGTACCCCAGGGATCAATAATAGGACCAAGATATTTAAATCTTTATATAAACAACATTTGTAAAGTTACAAAGGACTTGAAGTTTGTTTTATTTGCAGACGACACAACTGCTTTCTGTTCAGGAGAGAACACACGGAAGATAATACAAATAATAACGGAAGAAATTAACACATTTTAAAAATGGTTTGATAAAAACAGACTATCTTTGAATCTCAGTAAAACTAAAATAATGCTATTTGGTAACAGTAGAAAAGAGCATCAGACACGAATACAAATAGACGGAGTTGATATTGAAAGGGTAGAAGATACCAGATTTTTGGGAGTATTAATAGATGATAAAATGAACTGGAAATCTCATATACAAAACATACAACATAAGGTGGCAAAAAACATTTCAATAATGAATAAAACAAAATACGTCCTGGGCCAAAAATCACTTTATATTCTCTACTGCTTGCTAGTGTTACCATATCTGAGTTATTGTGCGGAAATATGGGGAAACAACTACAAATGTGCGCTACATTCGTTAACTGTTAGAAAAAAGATCAATTAGAATAATACAGAATGTTGAATATAGAGAACATACAAACCCTTTATGTATTGAGTCAAAAATATTAAAGTTTGGTGATTTGGTAAAATTGCAAACAGCTAAAATGATGTACATAGCAAATTATAATCTGCTACCAAAGAATGTACACCAATTCTTCTCAACTAAAGAGGAGGAATAAAACCTTAGAGGAAAATGTAATTTTAAACATTTGTATGCACGTACAACACTTAAAACCTTTAGCATATCAGTATGTGGAATTAAATTATGGAATGGATTAAGTAAAGAAGTTAAACATTGTACTGATATGATCCAGTTTAAGAGGCTGTTCACATTAATGGTGCTTACAAAGTACAAATGAGAAGAATTATGAGAAACACTGTCAACCTTATTGAAAATAAGATATTCTATATATCAGTATGTTAACAATGACTGGATTAATTAATTACATACTACAAAACTGTTGTATTACTCATGCACGGATATCATTTTACTATTTTACTATAAAAAAGGTCAGTAAATGAAGGTACAGTATGTATTTGTAAACGCTCTGACGTGGTAAAGGGGTAGGATTAAATAAGCTTTGCTTCTTCCTACTCCTTTTCGGACATGATGTAATGTGAAATGATATGAAATTTTCTGATGTATTATGCTGGAAGTATGTTCATGTTTGAAATAAACTAAGAAACTTTCAGGAAATGTCAGAAATGGGAACAAGTGCTTTCGATTTTGGGGGTGGTCCAGATCACCGTCTGCATTCAGGATTTTTATTTAAGGATGTTTGTTTAGTTTAGTTTAGTGTTTATTTGAAGGGAAAATGCACGGATCCATTAAGCTCAAAGACAGATATGTTCTGCACCGGATTATAGCTAAATAACTCATTTCCATTTACAGTCCCTAGCTACCTAAATTAAACCGATACTAAAATCATGCAATAAAGTTATAGCAATAAAGCGTGTAATCAAATTAAGAATAATCATAAAATGTCCTTACATTGATACATACTTAATATACATTACAACCACACCTCATTTACATCATCACACAAAGACAATACATGCTCTTGTTCACATCTGTCATCATTTGTAAAAACAACCATGATTTTAACACACACCTCACAGTTTACAACAAAATGTTCTCATGCATAAATATAATACACATTAATTTGACATGTCAAACATAGTGCCCACCTCAGTGACGGTGTGAGCAGCTTTGATTGCTCCAAAGTCCCTTTTCAACTTCAATTGTGAATGTAGAGTAATCTTTGAGACTTTTAAAATTTGTTGTGAGGTCGTTCCATTCCTTTACCGCTTTATATGAAAAGGCTGATTGTGCAAAAGAGGTTTTACATCTGGGTATGCTACACTGCGCCCTGGTGGAGGTTTGTGTGTTTCTAGTTGTCACGGCTGATGTAAACTGGACAAAGTGCTTAAGTGGCGCTGGTGCAGTGTTATTTAGGACTCTATGGGCCATTCATATTGATGCTAATCTTTGAATGTTAGCAAAATTTAAAAATCTATATTTTTGGAGAACAAAACATTGATGGTGGTTTACTATTAGGCAATGAGGCCTAACGGAGTTTAATGCATGTTAACATTCTTCTATTCAGACAAGTGTAACAAACTGTAGATTAAGATTGTTTAACCCTGACATGTTTTCAATATCATATGCAGATTTTCTCAGAGATGTCAGCTAACCATTCTGACGACTATCAGCTGTACCTCCTACGACAGGGGCGTCCAAAGTGCATGCCTCAATATGTTCTGAAAATGAAGTCAATGTATTATTAAGGAGGTATATTAAATATATACATCACTAACAGCCTTTAACTTTGTCACCTGTAACACAGACGCTAGCATGTACATTAAATTGCTCAAAGTCCCCCCCTGCTTTCTTTCATGTTTCAGTATGCAGCCCTTGGTGGGAAAATTTTGTACACCGCTGTTCTAGGCCAACCCGTTACAAGTAACACCAGGTGGTACATTCTCTGTGGCTTTCTTTCTTCCTAGTGTTGAACTGGTCTGCAGTCTAACACATGATAACAACTACTCATCATGGCAGATAAAGGGTCCCACGCCGCAAGTTCCTTTTGTCAAGGTGAAAAAACTCCATATATTACACCCAAAACGTGTCAATAATTGGTATGTATCGGTATATGCTTGAAGGCTTGGGGCCATCATTAAATAAGTGTTCTACCACGTATCCTATTTGGAGACTGAGGTGAGCTGGAGCATAGCCCAGCTGATTTTAGGGGAGAGGCAGACTACACCCTGGACCAGTCGCTACCGTCGATACAGTATAGACACAAATATGGGCACAAATATGGATGAATAATCTTGCTGGTAAATTCCAAAGCCAAACTCCACATTGGCTGATCATCTGACAATAAAATAAGATCCAGCTGTGGAAGTGAAACTTGTTGGTTGTTGGTGTGCACTTTGTATAATTGGACTTTCACCACATGATTACTGGCTGAAATATGATGTTTGTGCCCTTAAAGCATCTGATTCATTCTTTGGCACATTGAAAGTTGCCATTGATTTTTTGTGGATGAGTGTGTGTGAGTGTGTGTGTGTGTGTGTGTGTGTGTGTGTGTGTGTGTGTGTGTTTGTGTGTGCTCCTCCCCATGCACTATATCGTGTTTCCGTCCATCTCTCCGTCTCAGCCTCTCCCTGCTGCAGTGTTTTATCTGTGACCTTCTGCTAAAGAGCATGCAGGCCTTTGTCCCCAGGTAGGTTTCTCAATTTCTTAACTTCCTAATCTACTTTCTGTCTTGGCAAAGTTCCTAGTCCTCCCGTGATAATATGCGTGTGCAGGTGCTGAGATTATTACGACAGGAAACGTAATTAGATATCCTCCCACAGCGACATGGTCATCTTTTTTAAAATGTTATTAGTTCATTCCTCGCAGTTGCATGCTTGGTGTATTTTATTAAGGAGATCAAGTGAACTTAGTGAAGTATGACAGACTTTTCATGATAATATTTAATGTTGTGTGCATCAGTACACCTCTAGTTATGGTTTTAGCCTCATAATTATGCAGTGTCATGGAGTCCACGTCCTCTGACTTTACACTGTAGATTCAGCAGAGTGCGCTGCTGACCGGCTTGTCGATTTTTCAGTCAGGATTCAGAGAGACTCCATCCACACTTGCACTAAAAGCCCGCAGCAAAGAAACTTAAGCTTCGCCACTGATAAAATGCTCAGCTCTTCTGCTCTGTGACGCCCCTCAGAATTCATGCTGAAACCATTAAACGTATACAGCTGACCCAAAATGATTCATACCCTGGACAAATGTTTAATTAGTGATTTTTGGATGTTGTTTGGTAAAAAAAAAAAAATGCTGGAAATGTTTCACTGTTATATGACAAAAACTTCAATGTCCAATATGAATCATTCAAACTATATCTGTGTTGGCCCTGCGATGAAGTGGTGACTTGTCCAAGATGTACTGTGCCTTCAGCCTGATTGTAGCCGAGATAGGCTCCAGCACCCCCCGCGACCTCGAAGGGAATAAGCAGTAGAAAATGAATGGATGGCATATTGAAATATGTCAATGCATATATCATATTAAATGGTTGATGCCTTTGTAGTATTTATTTTAATTTGAAATACAAATGTTTTCAAATGTACGAATATAATTGCCTCTGTGATGGAGCTTCTAACTCAAAATACTTACATCTCAAATCAATGTCTACCAACAACTGTAACATGCCTTTTATAAAGAAAAACAAACTTTTCAATAAATATTGTGTAAAAACAATACTATATAGACGGTACTACTAACAACTACCGTAGTTTTGTTAAGTAATGTAGTATTAATGTACAACATTGACCTTGGAGACTAGTGGACTTGTACCGTATTTCCTTACAGCTTGTTCTCCATATTTTCATGGATAAATGTCACTCAATTAGATATTATTTTAAAATTGTTGTCTGGCACGAGACTCCTTATGCTTCAATATGGTGCGGACTTTAAGCACAAACTGCTTCACCAAGTCGATTACGCGCTTTGTCATGTTTTAAGGATTTTCTGTCTTTACTTCAATTGATACCATTCACTTCTTCTCAGCCTTCACACTCACTTTCTTCTTTCCCATAGATAGAAAAACAAAGTTAAGTAGACCAGATGTTTTGGACAGATATTACGGGGTTCACTTTGGCATTTGCTACATCAACTAATGGTAGGATACTTGTAACCCAAATTTTTGCTTGCAATTTCAAGTATGACAATTAGCTAAGAGACGACTTTTATCTAAAAACTCTCTTAAATTGAGGTACCACTGTATATGAAAATATAAGGAAGAAGATGCTAATCATATTCCTTTGTTTGTAAAAACAAGGATTAAATATTATTTGATATCATTGCTTTTTGCTGTTGACGTTCCTCCCCGTACTATTGTGCTTTAAAGATTGCAAGTATGTGTTTTGTAGGCTATTTTCAAATAAAAATAAATAAATGAGCTTGCCTTTAAAAGCGGGTCACCACTTCATGACAATAAGAACATTTTGAGAGATGAGAACAGTTTAGAAGTCCACGTCATAATAGTAGATACTAATAGTATCTATTATGACGATACTAATAGTATCGTCATAATAGTAGATACTAAATAGTTTTTCAAAAATCAGTTGAAATTGCATATATTTGTAATTGATCTTTCACTCACACACCTTCTCACTTCTCTCTTTGGGTAATTGGTGTATTTTTCCTTCCAATGCAGTAGAGAATTAAATATTGACTTTAAAACAAATATAAGCATTGGTTTGCGTCATTTTGGGCCTATAGTACAGTAAATACGGAATATTTGGGAGGAACCACTGGATGTGAAATGTATTAGAACACAATGGCGTCCATTCAAAAACCTGTATATCTGTTAGTATGTACATGTCATGTATAATATTAACTTATTTCCTTCAAGCAACAATACTGTGGAGGGAGGTTGTGATCAGCACACTGCAGATGTAAATGTCAGCGACCCCGTCTGGGCTACTGGAGACAGTGCACTCTCAGACGGGGGCGTGGCATGGGCGGGACGGCGAGACGCAGCTAGCAGGTGATTAGATTTCGCAGGTGGTACGCGTGAATCTAACCAACTGTTGTCTTTAAGAACGAGCAGCCGGCAGAGGAGGAGGTGAGAGGATTGGAGAGACTGAAAAGTCTACACGAAAATGTACTTGGTCGAGAAGAACTATATTAAAAACCCTGTCAACTCTGAACAACTGGCTTCTGGCGTGGATCTTTGGCACTGTGAGTAGGAAAAAGCTTACAACTGACACCCAACGTAAAAAAAAAAAGCTATGATGTTGTCACCAAGCTCCATAGAGGCATTTGGGCAGCTACTGGCAGAGATGTCTACCGCGAACCACCGGCAGATGGAGGCGATGCAGGGCCAGATAGCGCAGCAGAGCCAGATTCTGCAGGCGCTGACGGAGAAGGCCGAAGTGGGGACACACGTAGCAGCGAGGCCAGCGTTGACGGCAGTGGACATGCACAGAATGGCGGAAACGGAAGATCCCCACAACTTTTTGGACATGTTCGAGGCGACAGCAAAATCATGCGCATGGCCAGAAGAGGAGTGCCTGGTGCGGCTGTTACCGTTGCTGGCGGGAGAGGCGCAGCGAGCGGCGCTCAGCCTGCCACCAGTGTCCCGGGTGAGCTACCGGGACATGAGGAGGGCGGTGTTGGACCGGACGGGAGGATCCAAGGAGGACCACAGACGAAGGTTCCGGAACTTGAGACTCGGACTGGAGGAGCGGCCTTTCGCCCTGGGCCAACAATTAAAAGACGCGGTGACAAGATGGCTGCAACCCGGAGGAACAGAAGAGGTAATGGAACAATTGATTCTCGAACAATTCCTGGAGGCGATACCGGCGCGGACGTCAGCATGGGTCCGCCACCACCGGCCCCAAAGGGTAGCAGCGGCGGTAGCCTTGGCAGAAGACCACCTGGCGGTACAGCGGGAGAAGGCTGCAGGAGGAGCGGAGCGGCCAGTACCTGCGCCGCGCAGAATGCGCCCGCCACCAGCAGAGGGAGCCCAGCCGTGGCCCAGGCCACAAAACATGAATCTGCTTTCTCCTCCTCAGGGCCAGGCCGCGGCAGACACTGCGTTTCCCCCGCAAACGGCGCCTCGAATGCCGGGGAAGGTGTGCTGGAGGTGCCGACGTCTAGGTCACCTGCAACGGGAGTGTCCAGCGATGGAGGTGGGGCAGGTGATCCGGGTGGGCGACCCTCCAACATCCTCCCCCGGACCGGGAGAGACATACTATGTACCGGTAAGGATACAAGGGAGTATATACCGGGCGATGGTGGATTCGGGCTGCGAGCAGTCCATGATTCACCAAAACCTGGTTCGACCCGGGGTATTGAGTAAGGTTACACAGGTGCGGGTTAAATGTGTGCATGGGGATATTCACGCGTACCCCGTTGTGCCGGTGGAATTTTTTTCAGAGGAGAAAAACATAGTGTTAAGGTGGCTGTAAATTCGCGCCTGGCGCACCCCTTAATCTTGGGAACAAATTGGTCGGGATTTAAGGGATTAATAAAGCAGTGTGCAGGGGCGCGTTCACGGACGGTAGGGAAAGGGGATACCCGCGCTGTTCTCATCGGCGACGCGAGATTATCCGACGCTGTCGAGGGGGAGGGGGAAGGGGGGCCGGCGGGGACTTCCCAGGAGGTTTCCCCGGTTCCCCAATGGCGTCCCATGGATGATTTTCCACTCGAGCAGTCTCGAGATGACACTCTGCGCGCGACATGGGACCAAGTGATTTCGATTGATGGGCAGCGGGTTCGCCCGGGAATAACGCGGGATTTCCCTCACTTTGCATTGATTAGGGACAGATTGTACAGAGTGAGCCGTGACACTCAGACCGGGGAGGAAATCACCCAATTGTTGGTGCCAAAATGCCGTCGGGAAATGATTTTCCAGGCGGCACATTTTAACCCGATGGCCGGACACATGAGCTATGACAAAACACTTAATCGGATAATGGCCCGGTTCTATTGGCCAGGCATTTGGGCAGATGTGCGCCGTTGGTGCCCGGACTGTCAACTAGTCAACCCAGCGGCCACTCCTAGAGCCCCTTTGCGGCCATTACCACTGATAGAGGTCCCATTTGAGCGAATTGGCATGGACCTCGTCGGGCCATTTCACCCGAGCACCCAGGGATATCGCTTTGCGCTAGTCCTGGTGGATTATGCAACGCGCTATCCCGAAGCAGTGCCACTCCGCTCCATCTCTGCAAAGAGTGTCGCGCAGGCACTGTTTCAAGTTATCTCCCGGGTTGGAATCCCGAAAGAGATTCTAACTGACCAGAGCACGTCCTTTATATCACGCACGTTAAAGGAGCTGTACGGTTTATTGGGGATCAAATCTATTCGAACTAGCGTTTATCACCCACAGACAGATGGGTTGGTGGAGCGGATGAATAGAACTTTGAAATCCATGATCCGGAAGTTCGTACACGAGGACAAACCAAATTGGCATAAATAGTTGGATCCCCTGTTATTTGCAGTGCGGGAGGTTCCCCAGGCCTCAACAGGATTTTCTCCATTTGAGTTATTGTTCGGCAGGAAGCCGCGTGGGGTACTGGACCTAGTTAAAGAAAGCTGGGAGGAAGGTCCAAGCCCAAGTAAAAACGAAATTCAGTATGTCATGGACTTGAGAGCAAAACTCCACACATTAGGGCACTTGTCACGTGAGAATTTGCTCCAATCCCAATAACGTCAACAGCAGCTGTATAACAGGGGGGCGCAACTTAGACAATTTTCACCGGGAGAGAAAGTACTTGTATTACTCCCAACATCCAGCTCCAAATTACTCGCCAAGTGGCAAGGACCCTTTGTGGTCACGCGACGAGTAGGTGACGTGGACTATGAGGTCAGGCGATCTGACCGGAGCGGGGCAACACAAATATACCACCTCAACCTACTAAAAGGGTGGAGGGAAGCGGAGCCCGTCTTCATGGTGACGCCGATAGCGGAGAGCGAGGAGCTGGGGCCGGAGGTTCCCCCCTCCCCCCGGCCCTCTCCTCTCCGCTATGATAAACATCTTACGCTGTCACAGAAAGCAGACGTGGCCAAATTGCAGCAAAATTTTGCTGACGTGTTCTCCCCCCTGCCAGGCCGCACGACTCTCACCCAGCATCACATAGAGACCAGCCCAGGCATGACGGTGAGGTCCCGGCCCTATAGGCTGCCCGAACACAAACGCAAAGTAGTTCGGGAAGAATTAAAAGCCATGCTGGAATTGGGAGTGATAGAAGAGTCACACAGTGCATGGTGCAGCCCCATAGTTCTGGTAGGGAAGAAAGATGGGTCTGTGCGGTTCTGTGTGGACTACCGCAAGGTGAATGAGGTGTCACGGTTTGACGCCTATCCAATGCTCCGGGTCGGTTGGGCACTGCTCGTTTTTTAACGACACTGGATTTGACTAAGGGCTACTGGCAGATTCCCTTGTCTCCAGAGTCCAAGTAAAAAACGGCATTCTCCACTCCGGAAGGTTTATACCAGTTTGTGACCCTTCCGTTCGGCTTGTTCGGTGCGCCTGCCACATTTCAGAGACTCATGGACCTGGTGCTGCGACCCCACGCTGCATATGCCGCCGCCTATCTGGATGATGTCATCATCCAGGGGAACAGCTGGGCGGAGCATATGCAGAGAGTGGGGGCGGTACTCGAGTCCCTGAGGCGGGCGGGGCTTACCGCCAACCCGGCGAAGTGCGCGGTTGGCCGGAGGGAGGTACAGTATCTGGGGTACCACTTGGGGGAAGGCCAGGTGCGGCCTCAGGTAGATAGAACCGCAGCAGTTGCGGCCTGCCCGACCCCGAAGACGAAAAAGGAGGTGAGGCAGTTCTTGGGGCTGGTGGGCTACTACCGGAGGTTTGTCCCCCGGTTTGCGGACCTGACCAGCCCACTAACTGACCTCACCCGGAAAGGTGCCCCAGATCTGGTCCAGTGGACAGAGCAGTGCCAGCAGGCATTCGAGAAGGTAAGGAATGCACTTTGCGAGGAGCCGGTACTGCACCTGCCTGATTTTTCCATCCCGTTTTGTTTGCAGGCGGATGCGTCGGGCAGAGGACTGGGAGCCGTTTTATCTCAGCAGCGGGGGGGCACCGACCATCCGGTCCTGTATATCAGCAGGAAACTATCAGAAAGAGAGGCCAGATATAGCACGGTGGAGAGGGAGTGCCTCGCCATCCGGTGGGCGGTCGGTGCCCTCCTGTACTATCTGCTGGGACGCCCATTCAGCCTCTGCTCGGACCACAAGCCCTTTCAGTGGCTCCACCGCATGAAAGATGCCAACGCGCGGATCACCTGGTGGTATCTCGCTTTACAACCCTACAATTTCAGAGTGATCCATAGGCCGGGAGCGCAGATGGCCGTGGTGGACTTCCTCTCCCGCGTTCAGGCGGGGGGGGGGGGTTTAGGTGCGGCTGGACGATGTCCCGGCCTAAGTCTGGCGGTGGAGGTATGTGGAGGGAGGTTGTGATCAGCACACTGCAGATGTAAATGTCAGCGACCCCGTCTGGGCTACTGGAGACAGTGCACCCTCAGACGGGGGCGTGGCATGGGCGGGACGGCGAGACACAGCTGGCAGGTGATTAGATTTCGCAGGTGGTACGCGTGAATCTAATCAACTGTTGTCTTTAAGAATGAGCAGCCGGCAGAGGAGGAGGTGAGAGGATTGGAGGGACTGAAAAGTCTACACGAAAATGTACTTGGTCGAGAAGAACTATATTAAAAACCCTGTCAACTCTGAGCAACTGGCTTCTGGCGTGGATCTGTGGCACTGTGAGTAGGAAAAAGCTTACAAATACATTTCGATTCAACTTCAAAATGATCATTCACAATCCTGCATGTGCACTGCCTTGGTAAATAGAGCACAATCTCTCTGCCATTGCCATGGCAACCCTAGATCACCTAGATGATGAGACAATGTTTTTTTTCAAGATTCCAGCCAAATAGATTTCTGAGTGCTGAGCACTAATCAGTCTGTCTCGCAGTGTCTTAAAAGTAAATTATAAGTAGCAACCGTGAGGGGAGGCCAGCAAGAAACAGGCATCTGTTATTCAAAATCTTTTATCTGTGGTTACACTCTGAGTTATCAGTTATAGTTGCAGTTGATTAATATAATCGTTGCTCTAGCTTCAAAAACGCCATGTGCAAGATCCCCATTCGGAATTTTTGGCACGCTTGGAAATGTGCTAATGTGGCCCCCTAACCAACACTTTTTCAGCCGGTGAGCTACTTTTCAAATGACCAAGTTGATGTAATCTACCTTATCTTCATTTACATATATATATATATATATATATATATATATATATATATATATATATATATATATATATATATATATATATACATACATATATAAATATATGTGTGTATGAAGATGACATTACATATATATATATATATATATATATATATATCTTAATTGGATTAACCAGATAATAGTGCTTGATACCGTGGTAGAGCGCAATATGTATGTGTGGGAAAAATCACAAGACTACTTCATCTCTACAGAACTGTCTCATGAGGGGTTCCCTCAATTGTCAGGAAATCTACATATCCATCCATCCATCTATCCATTTTTCTACCGCTTATTCCCTTTTGGAGTCGCGGGGGGCGCTGGCGCCTATCCCAGCAGCTGCAATAGGGCGGAAGGCGGGGTACACCCTGGACAAGTCGCCACCTCATCACAGGGATTCACACTCACATTCACACACTAGGGCCAATTTAGTGTTGCCAATCAACCTATCCCCAGGTGCATGTCTTTTGAGAGGTGGGAGGAAGACGCTGTGTGCGTGTGTGTGTGCGTGTGTGTGTGCATATGTATATCCATCCATCCATCCATTTTCTGCCGCTTATTCCCGTTTGGGTCGCGGGGGGCGCTGGCACCTATCTCAGCCACAATCGGGCGGAAGGCGGGGTACACCCTGGACAAGTCGCCACCTCATCACAGGGATTCACACTCACATTCACACACTAGGGCCAATTTAGTGTTGCCAATCAACCTATCCCCAGGTGCATGTCTTTTGAGAGGTGGGAGGAAGACGCTGTGTGCGTGTGTGTGTGCGTGTGTGTGTGCATATGTATATCCATCCATCCATCCATTTTCTGCCGCTTATTCCCGTTTGGGTCGCGGGGGGCGCTGGCACCTATCTCAGCCACAATCGGGCGGAAGGCGGGGTACACCCTGGACAAGTCGCCACCTCATCGCAGGGCCAACACAGATAGACAGACAACATTCACACTCACATTCACACACTAGGGCCAATTTTAGTGTTGCCAATCAACCTATCCCCAGGTGCATGTCTTTGGAAGTGGGAGGAAGCCGGAGTACCCGGAGGGAACCCACGCATTCACGGGGAGAACATGCAAACTCCACACAGAAAGATCCCGAGCCTGGATTTGAACCCAGGACTGCAGGACCTTCGTATTGTGAGGCAGACGCACTAACCCCTCTATATATATATATATATATATATATATATATATATATATATATATATATATATATTAATGAAACAGATGTTTTTTTGTTGACATGAGGGACAAGCAATAGGTAATGGATGGATGGATGTTAAAGGTGTTTAATAAAAATACAAGAATATCTAAAACAGATAGATTCCTTTCCTAAAAGAAGACAAGAAAATAAGTCGGTGTATTACCTGATTCTGATGACTAGCATTGATTAGAATCAGACGGGATTCACATTTGTGCTCATAACTTCCACATTTTAAAATGTACATTGTGGAGTCGAGAAAAAGTCTTACTTTCAGTCAAATACTACATGAAAATGGTTAGTTTTTTGCATCTTATTTGTTCAGCTTCCATACTTGTTTTTGTACACCTTTGTGCGCTAGCTATCTGAGATTATTATTTTGTTAGTGCAGGCAGGATGAAGCAGGGCTTTTATTGTGAAGACAGGAACTGTGTGGTGGGACTTTTGACAGTGGGTCTTGACAGTCTGTTCAAATAAGTGTTTCTCTCCTTTCTGATGTGTGCTTATTCTACTGTCTTTCAATAGGAATGTTAATTCATTGGATATTAATCATACAATTATGTTCCTGGATTACATAAATGCTAATTAAAAGATTTATTTTACAGACAGAAAGTCAGTGGAATGAACACTTTATCCCAAGCTTACATCTAATTGTGCAACAAACGTGTGAATGTTTTAAGGGGAATTAAATATCTAAAAAGGGCTATAAATTCTTTCCAAAGCAAGGACCTCTGCCCAGACATACAATACTAATACATAGCCTATGAAAAAAAAAGTTTTTTGTTATTTTAATTGTAAGTGGGCTAAATCGCTTATATTAGAAAATAATGACGCTGTCATTCGATTATAATAATAAGACTGTCATGTCTTTTTGATCATGTCTTGTTTGGCTATGTTCTGTCACCTTTGGACTCTTTCAGTTCCCTTGTTTTGTCGCCATGGTTACTCATTGTGTTCACCTGTCTCTGATTAGTGCTCGCCCGCTCACCTGCTTCCCGAGCACTAGTCGGAGGCAGTATTTAAGCTCGTCTTTGCCCCTCAGTCGCCCTGGCGTCATTGTGTTTGTTTCATGCTCTGTTCTTGCCACAGTAAGTCATACTCGTTTTTCATGCCAAAGTTCATGCCGTTCTTTTCAAGCAATAGTTAAGTGTTGTTTGATTTATGTTCATAGTCTGTTTATGTGTTAGTTTTGTTCCTTGGCCCAAGTTGTGCCTCAGCTGTGAGCGCTTTTTGTTTGTACTTTTTTTTTTTTGTTGAAATTAAATCGTGTTCTTACCTAAACGCCATGTCCCAAGTAGTCTGTCTAGCTTCCTGGGAGAACGACCCTACAGCAAGCTGCGATCCCCCCATCGTGACATAGACATTTATATTGTTAGGTCAGGTTTGTCACAGGTGTGCTGATGGTATGACCACAGGGGGCACGTCTGATGTTGCTCACATGTGCTTCACTAAATGCTCAAGGAGTTTTTACTTTTGCTCACACACATGACAATCTAGAGGGAACATTGCCCCTGACTAAAGCCTCGTTTACACTGAAAACCAAATCTGATTTTTTTTGCCAGTCGTAATGCTCCAAAGTGTTTCAAATCTGATCTTTTCGCATCAGATTCAGACCACATCAAGAGGTAGTCTAAATGTGATTAGAATATGATCTTTTCTACTGTGGTTGATCTGTTATACAGTGCTCAACACCGGGGTTAGTTCAGGAAAAAACACAGAGTCTATTTCATCCCTACAAGTCTGTTTCTCAGGTTTGAACAAGCTTGTAGGGATGAAATAGCCTCCATGTTTTTTCCTGACCTAACACATATATATATATATAAATATATATATATATATATATATATATATATATATATATATATATATATATATATATATATATATATATATATATATATATATATATACATACATACAGTGGGGCAAAAAAGTATTTAGTTAGCCACCGATTGTGCAAGATCTCCCACTTAAAATGATGACAGAGGTCTGTAATTTTCATCATAGGTACACTTCAACTGTGAGAGACAGAAAGTGAAAAAAAAATCCAGGAATTCACATTGTAGGAATTTTAAATAATTTTTTTTGTTAATTATGGTGGAAAATAAGTATTTGGTCAACCTTTCAAAGCTCTCACTGATGGAAGGAGGTTTTGGCTCAAAATCTCACGATACATGGCCCCATTCATTCTTTCCTTAACTCAGATCAATCGTCCCGTCCCCTTAGCAGAAAAACAGCCCCAAAGCATGATGTTTCCACCCCCATGCTTCACAATAGGTATGATGTTCTTGGGATGCAACTCAGTATTCTTCTTCCTCCAAACATGACGAGTTGAGTTTATACTAAAAAGTTCTATTTTGGTTCCATCTATCACACGACATTCTCCCAATCCTCTGCTGTATCATCCATGTATCCATTTTGGTATAAACTCAACTCGTCGTGTTTGGAGGAAGGATACTGATTTGCATCCCAAGAACACCAAACCTACTGTGAAGCATGGGGGTTGAAATATCATGCGTTGGGGCTATTTTTCTGCTAAGGAGACAGGACGATTGATCCGTGTTAAGGAAAGAATGAATGGGGCCATGTATTGTGATACTTTGAGCCAAAACCTCCTTCCATCAGTGAGAGCTTTGATTGGTTGACCAAATACTTTTTTTCCATCATAATTTACAAATTCTTAAAAATTCCTACAATGTGAATTCCTGGATTTTTTTTTTCACATTCTGTCTCTCACAGTTGAAGTGTACCTCTGATGAAAATTACAGACCTCTGTCATAATTTCAAGTGGGAGAACTTGCACAATCGGTGGCTGACTAAATACCTTACATATAAATATATACTTTGATTCATAAGACATATGGATGGTTGAAAGACCGTAATTGATGTGCACGCTGTCCCATATTTTCTTACAGTTTACATACATTTACGGAATCCGGTGAACTATATTTGTTTTTTCTCTTTAATGAACTGCGCATGCAAGTGACAACGAGGCCAAATTGGGGCCTTTGTGCGTTTACACTGTAGTCTGATAAAGACCACATTTTACTTGCATTGTAAACAGTCAGCTGGAAAAAAATCTTACTTAAAAAAAATCTGATTTGGACCATTTTGGCCTGCAGTGTAAACGTTGTCTAAAACCAGCATTGCTTTAATGTGAATATCTTTTATGCACGCTGTAGTTCCAGACTTCACCTTACACCAGTCAGAGATGAAGAAGCAGAATCTCAAAGAAGGGCAAAATCTCGTCATGCAAGACAGACCCGCAGGTCAACGCAGGTAACACATGCATGTTAAATCGTACAGTAGCCAATACATCGCTGCACTTTGTGTGTACGCATTTGCGTGTTAAGGCTGCAACGTTTCAGTTGGTCAACTAGTCCTCGATAATTTTTTTAGGATTATTGCTAATGACTTGCTGTGCACCTTTATATAACCACAGCGACAAATACATTTACGGACAGTGCAGAAAGTATTTTTATCCAGTACTGTTAGCGTTGTATAGCTGCAATAATTTACCTAAAGTAATGATAGTGTAAACAAACATTCCTGGCGGTCAATTAATTAAAATGTATTGCAGGGGAAGCCACTTTTTTTGGAATTGTATCTATCGTTCACAATTCTTACGTAAGACAAGCATACATGTTTATCTTTCTTATGCATTCTAATTAATGAATAAATGCAATCAAAAGTCCGCTTACAAGGGAGCCTATGAGAGTTGCTCTAGTCCACCTATAAAGTGCTCAAAAAATATCCAGACTTCCATCGTTTTATATAACCCTGTAAGTATATATGTAATGTAGTAACAGGCACATTCATAATAAAGTTTAATTTTGATTTATTTTACAAATTTTAAGCATATGGCGCTTTGGCGGCACATTAATTTAATTGTGACATCACCACGTTCACTTTTTCCTTCATCTACAACACTGACTACCCCTCATGGAGACTTCATGAGACCTAACAAACATAATTAAACATGACACACTGTACAATGTGGGCTGTCTCTGGGATGCTGACTGTTAGGATGTTGATACATTCACGTTTAGATAAATTATCACTCATACTGTAATCCTTGCAAAGTGTTAAAAAAAAAGGGACATCATGTCTGGTCATCATGTGAAATGTGGTCTACTGGCAAAACATTAACGCTTTGGTCAACTGGCACCACCAAAACTGAAAGTTCTTAAGTTAAAGTACCACTGATGGTCACACACACACTAGGTGTGGTGAAATTATCCTCTGCATTTGATCCATCACACTGTTCCACCCCCATGGGAGGTGAGGGGAGCAGTGAGCAGCAGCGGCGGCCGCGCTCGGGAATCATTTTGGTGATTTAACCCCCAATTCCAACCATTGATGCTGAGTGCCAAGCAGGGAGGTAACGGGTCCCATTTTTATAGTCTTTGGTATGACTTGGCTAGGGGTTTGAACTCACACCTACCGATTTCAGGGCAGACACTCTGACCACAAGGCCACTGAGCAGGCCATGTGGGGCTTTAAGTGATTATTTAGTGTAACACTAGATAGAGTTTGCGTACTGCTAGTGGTACTCATATCACAGTTTGAGAAACACTGATCTAAAATTACCACCGGCTGATGTCAATACATCAGCATGAGGAAGTTGCCTCTCTCTGATCAATGCCCCACTAAAAGTAGGTCCTTAGAACATTAGCGCTTATGATACCAATATCGCTAACACTTTGTGAATATTCAGGCCTTGAAAGGTAAATGGAGTATTGTTGGCGCTTTTTGGATGGTTATTGGGTTTTGTGGTCGGAATAAACACAATAAGACGCAAAGATGTCATGGCTACCATTGGCTCCATTGTAAGCTGACTTTCATTTACATGTATTGATGAGTTAGAATGCATGAAAAAAGATGTTAATGGGGTTAATTCACTATCACATGTATAGTAAATTACAGGCAAGATTGCAAACTAGTTCTATTTTGCGCAACTCGTTAACAAATAAATATTTGACAATTTTCTTTTTATAGTATTATCATATAATCATTGCAGCCTTATTGTGTGTGTGCGTGCGTGTGTGACTGATAAAACTCTGTGAATGCGTTGCAGGGTGTGACTCTGACTGACCTGAAAGAGGCTCAGAAGATCAGCAGCCGTTCTGAGGAAGATCTGCTGGAAGACAAAGACGAGAATAACTCAACAGAAGCCAAAATAATCTCAAGATGGAGCAACACTGATGAGGTTTGTGTGTTTTTCTTATCCAATTGACGGATTTGCAATGTTAAAGGGTGTCTTCATACATCACAATATTACAATTGAAAGTTTTTGTGTGAATATGCAGCAGGGGAATATTAGAGCCATGTTACAAAGTGTGGCTGAGTTCACTGAAGCCCCTGGTCGGCCATCACCCTCCATCGCGAGCGTCAACTTCTTCAGAGGTCAGTTTTCTCGTTTCTCAATGATCATCACAAAAAAAATATATAAAGGTTGTTGTTATAGGTGATGCAATTGTATATGTGCAGCTGGTGGGGGACGGTGGAAAGATGAAAACCAGAACCCACTGGAAGAAGAAGAACATTTTACATTCAGCACAATAGTCAGAGGCAGACGACGTGTTTGGGATGGACATGAAGAATGTGAGGACACAGTTGCAGAGGTAATTCAATAACCTTAACCCTAACCTTATCATTCTAACAACTTCAGACGAATAAGCGTGTCAGTGAAGAGATGATATAAATATATAACATGTAACTTGTTTGCTTTAACTCAGGTAGTCAGACAAGTTAAGTAGACAACCAAAATAATGGAGCAAAAAATACTTCGAACCATGTTGTATAAAAACTCAAAATCATTCACATTAACTCAGCTCTGTTGTGCAAAGGGTTAAACATTATATATGACCCTTACAGTGCAAACAAGTCCACGTTTTATCCAAAGTTTTAGTCATTTTCCATCCAATGTTCATTAAAACGATAAGCTCCCGGCCTGATGGACCGATGCACCACTGTCCTCTTGGGGGCGACACAAAGCTATGGTATGACAACAACCTAATGTAAGGGCTTGTGCAAAGTCAACAGATCAAGCGCGTAGCTTTCATTTTTAAGGAAACTTAATTTATTTTTCTCCATTTTATAATTAGCCTATTGCAGGGTTGCCAAACGTGCGGGCCGGATTAGGCCCGCTAACAGGTTTTATCCGGCCTGCAGGATGAGTTTGCTAAGTATACAAATTAACCTAAAATTTTGAATGAAAGAAACAGCTCTTCTACATGTCTACTGGATGTTGCAATAGCAATTCTTTGTATCTCTGGATGATGGTACATATGTACAAAATAAACTAGATATTAATACATCAATCTAGGAAAATTATCAAACTACATACATGACATACAGTAATTTGATTTTGATATTTTTTCATCTTGATAGATTAAAAATGAACACCATTGAGTTGACTGATGAACATTATGCAATCATTCATTCAGAAAATACAAATAATGACAAATAAAGATAAATACTATTAACCGTGACATGTAAGTGTAAAAGAACAACATTATGATTTTTACATTTGCAGAATGTGCTTCTTCTATTTTTAAACACAGAAAACAATCCGAAGGTGTCTTTATTTTTAAGTTATCGTGCAGGGATTTTACCAGTCCGGCCCACTTGGGAGTAGATTTTTCTCCATGTGGCCCCCGATCTAAAATGAGTTTGACACCCCTGGCCTATTGAGTCAGACTGCCTATAAATATAATGAACATTTCCAGCCATTTAAAAGCACTTTCACCCAAAATTCAAGCATTTTTCAAACCTTGAAAACACAACATTAAAATCCAAATGTATTTAAGCACCCGTCAAAACAAATACAATGATTATAAATCAACTGTGACCACAATGCAATGAAATATAGGCACACGTCTGTTACAGGGCTGTTGAAATATATATCACTTAGCTGTGTATACACACTTACATAAATAGACAGAATGCGAACATATCAGCCTTAAGTAATGATTAATATGATGTAAATAGCATCACAACAGTAATTGTAAATTGGGCTAACAAACATGTCCAATGCTACAAACAGGCCCCAACCAGTGTATGATATTCAGCTAGCAGTTAGCTTGTAAACTTGATGCCAAACAACCATTAGACTACAATAAAACGGACAAAATGAGTTAAATATTAAAGTGTATACAAAGTAACTCACTCCGTATTGATCGCACACTGACAATTAAACAATTGACAACGAAGTCACTTTCAGAGCTAGCTGATGCAGTGATGCGTTAAATGCCCCCTCCAGTGTCGTAAAAGTGAAGTACACAAGCAACCCAATGACACAAAAAGCAAAGCGCTACAGAGACACTCTTTTGTACACATCTGTAAATTAGTGGCCCACATTTCATGTTTTGTTTGTACACAGCTAGCTTGACAGTGTATGTAGTTGTAATAACAAGCTTGGCGTGCTACGTGTATCATGATCAATATTATAGTGACACACTCGATGGACATTTGTCCGATTGGTCAAGCAGGCGGGTGACGTTTTTAGTGGATTTTTGGTCAAGTACGTGGAAAAAGGTTCATACCACTGCATGATTTGTTTGGCCAAACTTTTTGCCTGACTCTCTTTCGGCTTCTGTCTGCTCCAATGTTTTACCCTCTCTTTGTGCTTGTTTGCCTTCTATAATCAGCAGCTCATATAATTAGCTTTAAGAGGGGAAGGTTGTGAATCCCAAATATATCCAAAAATAGTTGTATTTGTTGTCTGTTTGTCTGCCGTGATTAGTACACACACACACGTTGGTTGCCGGAGGTAGGAAGCACTGAAATAAATGCGCCAAGGAAAGACGTTCAAATTACAAAACTACAGTAAATATTCCATCCATTTTCTACCGCTTGTCCCTTTCGGGGTGGCAGGGGGTGCTGGAGCCTCTCAACTGCATTCAGGCGCATTGACACTTTCACCCATTTACACACACATTCACACACTGATGGCGGGAGCTGCAATGCAAGGCGCTAACCAGCACCCATCAGGAGCAAGGACGTCACTAGGGTGGTAGAAGCCGGGGATCGAACCAAATAGTCATGAAAATAAAGAAAATGCATTGAATGAGAAGGTGTCCGGGCTTCACGGTGGCAGAGGGGTTAGTGCGTCTGCCTCACAATACGAAGGTCCTGCAGTCCTGGGTTCAATTCCAGGCTGAGGATCTTTCTGTGTGGAGTTTGCATGTTCTCCCCGTGAATGCGTGGGTTCCCTCCGGGTACTCCGGCTTCCTCCCACTTCCAAAGACATGCACCTGGGGATAGGTTGATTGGCAACACTAAAATTGGCCCTATTGTGTGAATGTGAGTGTGAATGTTGTCTGTCTATCTGTGTTGGCCCTGCGATGAGGTGGCGACTTATCCAGGGTGTACCCCGCCTTCCGCCCGATTGTAGCTGAGATAGGCGCCAGCGCCCCCCGCGACCCCGAACGGGAATAAGCGGCAGAAAATGGATGGATGGATGGAGAATGTGTCCAAACTTTGCCTGAACTATATATTTATATAGTATGTATGTATGTGTGTGTGTGTGTGTGTGTGTGTGTGTGTGTGTGTGTGTATGAATATACAAGTGCAGTTCTCCTATAACAGGGGTGTCAAACTCAAATACAGATTGGGCCAAAATTTTAAACTGAACAAAGCTGCGGGCCAAGGTTGAACAAATTAACCTTTTAATAGGGACCCAAACAAGTTTTGCATTTAACATTGAACAAGCAAGGCTTATATACAGTAACTTTATAGTGACATGCAAAATCGAGTTTCAAATAATAATAATTAAAAAATATCAATGGAATATCAAATAAAATTTAAATACAAATTTAATGCCTATTTTCTATTTGCAGCCTTCTGAGGTAAATATCAAAATATATTGTTGCGTCCCGGAAGAGTTAGTGCTGCAAGGGGTTCTGGGTATTTGTTCTGTTGTGTTTATGTTATGTTACAGTGCAGATGTTCTCCCGAAATGTGTTTGTCATTCTTGTTTGGTGTGAGTTCACAGTGTGGCGCATATTTGTAACAGTGTTAAAGTTGTTTATACGGCCACCCTCAGTGTGACCTGTATGGCTGTTGACCAAGTATGCGTTGCATTCACTTATGTGTGTGTAATAGCCGCATATATTATGCGAGTGGGCCTGCACGCTGTTTGTATGGAGGAAATGCGGACATGACGACAGGTTGTAGAGAATGCTAAAGGCAGTGCCTTTAAGGCACGCCCTCAATATTGTTGTCCGGGTGAAAATCGGGAGAATGCTTGCCCCGGGAGATTTTCGGGAGGGGCACTGAACTTCGGAAGGATTGGCAAGTGTGAGAAATTGCGGTGTTACAGTGGCACCGCTGCTGTGTAATAACGGCGGGCCAGCTGTAATGTTAATTTGATATTGCCTCAAGGGCCAAATTAAATTACACGGCGGGCCAAATCTGGCCCACGGGCCAAAGTTTGACACCCATGTCCTATAAGGTAACAATTAATTAGTTAATCTGCATGCATACATTATCCATAAATATTGTTGTAATTATTCACATTAGTTAGCTTGCTATTTTTGACAGCCCTAGTTTTGACACATAGAGATAGGAAACAGATCTATTTTTAGTTGTAACATGACTGTGAAAATGTTTCTTTCCAGTGCCGTTTCTGTGTCAGTCTCTCTACTACCACTAGAGGGAGTCATGGTGCTTTTCCTTGTACTCTATCAAGTCCTGTAACAAATATTAATCACAATTTTTTGTAACTCAAACCGATAGATTAAAGGAACTTTGAGGATAAACTAGTTTTATAATATACTTTAGTTATAATTGACTGAGTAAAACTGATATCAACACAACTGATATGAAGGGACCAACTCCATTATCACAGCTTGGGATGACTTCTTTGCCATTGTGGCCTTCGTTCCACATTCTCATCCTGGCTTCTCCGTCAGCCGAAAGGCATCTGCGCTTCAAAGGCAGCTAAGCTCACATCTCTGATGCAACATTTGAAGACGCGCTGCAACCGTAGATGTGAGCATCTCACAGAGGACCGAGCACAATCCCCCACCCCCCTCGAAGTGGCTTTGCTTCTTCACATCACATGGCTGAGGTGCCTCGGCATTCCATACCATATTGGGCAAAACGCAGGCGCTCTCTGTGCAGTCAGAGACTCGGAATCAGCGGCATGGCCTCCCTTACTTTTACCTTCTTAGCTGATACTGAGCTATGTGTGTGTGAACTTAGACCCTGAGAGTCCTCCCACTGCAGCCTGGCGAGGAGATGATTAGACAGTGAGGGACAACGCTTGGAGGACCGTGTCAAAGAGCACATTGTAAATGTCCCTCGCAGTATGAAGGGAAAGCGATTTCATCGCTCGCCGATTCCGGGTCAGAGGATCAGCTGCTCTCCACGGTGGAATCAGAAACAGAGATCAGGCGGCGGTAACACGAGAGTCTCTCGGCATTACTGAGAGTACTATATCTGTCTGTGATAATCACAGCCAGGCCTCGGTGAGAGAGTGGCAGTGCTTCCCGTTACTAGCACCGACCCCTGTTTGGCTCCTCTATGATCCCCGCGCATTTTCCACAGAGTTTGTGAGGCCACAAACAGCAGGAAGACAGGTGCAGGGGGATTCAACTCAGACATCATGCCACCTCGCTGGTGTTCAGTGAAGTCATCAAGAATGCACCAACACCCAAAGTACATGACTGGGGGGGATCATTGTCTTCACCCGTCATACTTACTTAGACATGTCTTCATATTTTGCAATGCATGCTAGTTCGCATGGAGGAAGTGAAGGTGGGAGGGGTCTGCCTGGGGACACTCCAGATGCAACTTTTAATAATTTGCACCAGTGACAGTGTGCTCCGCTCTTTGTATACACAATGAATACCAATGCTATTATTCAAATTTGGACATTAAAACAGCACAAGTTATGGAGCTGCACTTCATAAAAGCATAAATCTTGCTTTGGGCATCGCAGTAATCTCCATATTCTTTCCATCGTTTGGGTTTGTCCACTGCAATCTTTCCAATCATCGGTTTGCCCTGCAAGGAAGGATGTTGTGCAGACATCACTATATAAGGAAGATAGCAATGAGCTGAGCTGCTACAAACAGTGAGAGCTTTTTTTTGTGTGTCTGTGCGACTTTAAATGTGACCTCTTTTTGACCTATAAATGTTGTTACAATGTTGGATACTCGTGTTAAACAATGCCAGAGAGTCAGACCCTAAGACGTAAGCTTGCATGCTTTTGAACGCTGTGTTTTGCAGTCTATTTAAACAGTGGGACGTTTGTGGCACCACAGTTTGACGAACGTACTTATGTGGGCATCCTCCCCCTTCTGCTGAGCCAAGACTCCTGCCTTGGAAGGCATAGGCACGGATCTGGTGGGTGCTTAGGGGCCCTTAAAATAATATAATTTTAGAAAAATCAATCTTGTTGTAGTTCATTTTGTGGCAAGTTTGGTCTGTTATACAAAAATAATAAAGCCACAATACATATAGGGTATTAACTTCGCTGAACGTCATTTTTTTAATGCCCACACACCAATCAATCAATTCCTTTATTGTCATAAAGTACTATCTATCTATCTATCTATCTATCTATCTATAATAACACTTAAGTCATACATGTCAACGAGATTTTATTTGAGCTTTGTCTAGCACCCACTGGCAGAAATGCGGGCGATATTTTGGGAAGTTTGGTGTTAATCCATCTATCCATCAAGCCATCCATTTCTCTACCGCTTGTCCTTTTGGGTATATCGGGGGTGCTGGAGCCTATCCCAGCTGCACTCGGGTGGAAGGCAGGGTACAATACCAAGCAAATACAGAGATAGTAGCACCAATACTGATACTGATATTTTGACTTGAAATGTCACAATCATTACATTTGTGAATTAGTCTCTAAATAGTTGCAGTTTTGGTTGCCACTGAACGCTGTGTTTTCCAGTCTTTTTTCAAGAGGGGGATCACATTGATGTCAATGTGTCGAACGTACTTATATGGACGTCCTAGCCCACGGCCAGCCTCCTTCTTCTTTTGGCCAAGCTGTACGCTGCTCAACTGTCTGCGTCTTCAGTGCTAACACGTTAAGAGAATGTTTGTTTGGGTGTGAGGGGAAGTTAGCTTTTGTAGGCTTCCTAAGAACAAGGCAGACGTGGATACAGTTGCTTTTTCCCAGTCAACAAAATAGTTATTTCTGTGTTTATTTGACCATAACATTTTAAATGGGACTTTTTTGTCAATATGGGTTTAATAAGAAGTAGGATTAGTCACAAAATTAATGCTAAAAGGCGACACAATACCGACATTACTACTTGAAGAACTACAAGAAAGAGAAGGAAAGTTAGTCAGCTCTGAAAGGTATCTAAAAGGACTTCCCCTGAAATAAAACATTTTGTAGGCATAGTCATAAACGGGGTAAAATATGTGACTGGAGCAAAATTTACATCCAGTATCCAATGTGTATTATAGCGACCACAAGGAAACGTTTTAAGTGAAGTTTAGAATCATCATAGGTCACTTTTTAAAAGAATACTTTGGCATTAATGACGATACCGGTTAAACAAGAAATTATTGTTTCCAGACATTACATGTCATGCAAAAGCATATGGACGAGGCTTGTTCAAAATTAAAAAGAATGTATACCGACTACTAATTCAATTCCATAAATTTCATTTGAGGTTGCAAACAGGAAGTATTTGTAATTCCATGAAATCCTTACTGATCATTTTAGTGTATTCTGTAGTCCTGCTTACCATGTTCTTTTCCATGACTGTTTTATTTACTGTACTTCATAGAATTATTAATACTATGACTCTGATGTACACTTGTTATTTAAATTACGGCACATGTATTAATTAATTAATTAAAACAAAAAAACAAAAATAATCGATATTTCAATTTGATGTATGTTCCAAATTATGGGAAATGGTCAAAAAAGGACTGGGATGAGGTGGCAACTTGTCCAGGGTGTACCCCGCCTTCCGCCCCAATTGTAGCTAAGATAGGCACCAATGCCCCCCGTGATCCCAAAAGGGAATAAGCGGTAGAAAATGGATGGATGGTCTAAAAAGGAATTTTTGCTAGTAATGTTTTTGTTAAATTTGACCAATTATTTGTGTTATTTCCCAAAATTGAAACTGACCTAATTACAATTCCTATAATTCAGTGCAGCCAATTTTTTTCAAAGTAACTGAATTGGAATTCCAAATTCGGAAATTTGCACAAGGCTGATGTGGTCTTTAAATGAGACAAATTGCTGCCACATTCGGTAAGGAAAAAGATAGTCATGTGTTAGGAGTGTTAATTCCTCAAAGCCAGTTTTAATCTTTAATGTTGAGACCACATTGACCAAGGACCTCATTATCAACACAATCTAATGATGTAAAATCATCAGATTATACAATGAAGTCATGCCAAAACACCGTACCAATACATATTCAGGTCATGATTTATTTATGGTTATTCAATAATTGTAGTTGGCAGTGTTAAACTGCACTGAATCATTTTGAGTCATTGTACGAATAGAAACACCTTTCAGTGTGAGTCAGATCAACACCACTGCATGTATTCGCAATTATAAGCATAATGCTCAAACACCTCTCTTGGTAGCAACCAAGGTCATTTTAATCTCTTTCATTAGATTCGCAAATAGGCAGTTTGTCTTACAAAAGAAAAGCCATACCTCTGTAACACTTAAAGGGCGCCTCTAATGCTGACAACATTGGTACTTATTATATTGTTCTGGATCCAAAAAGTGTGTTTGCAGGTAAAATTACCCACAAAATAGACACAGTTGTGTTATTAGACTTGCTTTCCAATGAGTTGCATACCATTTTGGAACGGCCATGTTCATCTCCAAAATGTGATGTGATCAGTCTGCTGATCACATCAAATATGTCTGCCAGATGCATGGTTGCAGTTTGTAGCTATACAATTAAAGAAGAGGTCAGCCTGCATACATTTCAAAACAATGGAAATATGAGGAAAGTATGGACCTCTTCAGTCAAATCGACTCAAGTTAAATTTTAACAAACCAGAGGATTGTAATTTGCAGCGATTATTTTAATCATTCGAATAAGCATTTTTGGATAGAGACAAATGTAAAAGACTCAAGCCAAATGCGATCCAGGAGCACCCTACAGGGGATAAAACCTGAGTCTCAGCTTGAAGAAAAATGGAAAAAAGACAAGCAGACCCAGCACTCAAAAGCGAGAGAAAAATGTATTGTATTGTGCGTCCTCTTCCACTGATGTTTTAGCTTGAGATGCTGAAAGAACACGGCCTTAGCTTCAGACACGAAGCAGTTCGGTTAAATTCACCACTGGGAGCTAATTGGCCGTCTGCAGCTTCTTCATCAGGAGACTCCAAATGCAAAATCTCCGACCCAGGCCTTTAAATCAGAGTCGTCTTGCAAAGAAGCTACGTTTGTCCAAACTAGTGTAAAATTCAGTGACATATTCCATTTGATTTTTTGTCCATAATCTTAACCATATCAGTTTTGAAGTAATCATGGACCAGGGCGACAAAAACATTGCAATTAAGTGATCAAAATAATATCACAGCTTTCAGTGTGAGTCAGATCAACACCCCTGCATGTATTCGCAATAATGAGCATAATGTACAAACACCTCTCTTGGTAGAAACCAAGGTCATTTTAATCTCTTTCATTAGATTCGCAAACAGGCAGTTTATCTTCCAAAATGAAAGCCATACTTTTGTAACACTTAAAGGGCCCCTCTAATGCTGACATTGGTACTTATATCATAGTTCTGGATCTAAAAAGTACATTTACAGGTAAAATTACCAACAAAATCGACACAGTAGTGTTATTACACTTGTTTTCTAACGAGTTGCAGCACGTTTTGAAACAGCCACATTCATCCCTAAAATGTGATGTGGCCTGCATCAGTCAGCTGACGTCATTTACAGAAGACATATTGCGTGGTATGTGTTTTGGTTGCATCTTCATTCCGATTCAAAGTATTGTGGCTCAGAATTTGAAGAAATGAGCAAATATGTCTGCAGGATGCATGGTTGCAGGTTGTAGCAATACATTTAAAGAAAGGGTCAGCCTGCATACATTTCAAAACAATGGGAACATGAGGAAAGTATGGACCGCTCCAGTCAAATCGACTCAAGCTAAATTTTAACAAACCAAAGGTTTGAAATTTGCAGCGATTATTTTAATGATCCAAAGAAGGATTTTTGGATGGAGACAAATGTAAAAGACTCAAGCCAAATGCGATCCAGGAGCACCCTACAGGGGAGAAAAGCTGAGTCACAGCTTGACGAAAAATGGAAAAAAGACGAGCAGACGCAGCACTCAAATGCGAGAGAAAAAGAAGGTAAACCACCAATATTCTATTTTGCGTTCTCTTCTACTGATGTTTTAGCTTAAGAAGCTTAATGAAAAACTGAAAGAACACGGCTTTAGCTTCAGACACGAAGCGGTTCGGTTAAATTCACCTTTGGGAGCTATTTGGCCGTCTGCAGCTTCTCCGACCCAGACCTTGAATTAGAGTCGTCTTGCAAAGAAACCACATTTGTCCACACTAGTGTAAAATTCAGTAACATATTATATTTCATTTTTTGCCCATAATGTTAACCATATCAGTTTTGAGGTAATCATGGACCAGGGCGACAAAAAACATAGCAATGAAGTGATCAAAATAATATTTTACATGCCTTTATCCACACTGTCTATGCGGGTAAATCGGGCTCCAGTTCTGCAGACGACGTCCCACCAAGAGGGGGCGGCATATCAAAAGGGGGAATTCCAAGTACAGTTAGTTATCTATCAATAAATCAACTAATTGATGTTATTGTAAATGACTGGCTGGTTCGTTTTCAGGAGTGAAAAATACATGCACTTTACTTACGGGGACGGCGGTTGGGAGAGTGGCCGTGCTAGCAACATGAGGATTCCTGGTTCAATCCCCACCTTCTACCAACCTCGTCACGTCCGTCGTGTCCTTGAGCCAGGCACTTCACCCTTGCTCCTGATGGGTCGTGGTTAGGGCCTTGCATGGCAGCTCCCGCCATCAGTGTATGAATGGGTGAATGTGGAAATACTGTCAAAGCGCTATGAGTACCTTGAAGGTACAAAAGCGCTATGCAAGTATAATCCATTTACCATTTACCATTTCAAGTACCGTACAGTGGTTCTCAAATGGGGGTACGCGTACCCCTGGGGGTACTTGAAGGTATGCCAAGGGGTATAGGAATGTAAGTTCATAAACTGTGAAAAGAAATGCAACAATGCAATATTCAGAGTTGACAGCTGGATTTGTGGACATTTTCCATAAATATTGATGTTAAATATTTATTTTTTTTGTGAAGAAATGTTCAGAATGAAGTTGATGAATCCAGAAGGATCTCTATTACAATCCCTGAAGAGGGCACTTTATTTTTCAACAAGTTTTTAGTTATTTTTATATCTTTGTTTCCAAATAGTTCAAGAAAGACCACTACAAATGAGCAATATTTTGCTCTGTTATACAATTTAATAAATCAGAAACTGATGACATAGTGCTGTATTTTACTTCTTTATCTCTTTTTTTCCAACCAAAAATGCTTTGCTCTGATTAGGGGGTACTTGAATTAAAAAAATGTTCACAGGGGGTACATCACTGAAAAAAGGTTGAGAACCACTGCCCTAATCAGAGCAAAGCATTTTTGGTTGAAAAAAAGAGATAAAGAAGTGGAATACAGCAGTATGTCATCAGTTTCTGATTTATTAAATTGTATAACAGGATAAAATATTGCTCATTTGTAGTGGTCTTTCTTGAAGTATTTGGAAAAAAATATACATAAAAATAACTAAAACTCATTGAAAAATAAACAAGTGATTCAATTATAAATAAAGGTTTCTACACATAGAAGTAATCCTCAACTTAAAGAGATCCATCTGGATTCATGAACTTAGTTCTAAACATTTCTTCACAAAAAAAGAAATCTTGAACATCAATATTTATGGAACATGTCCACAAAAAATCTAGCTGTCAACACTGAATATCGCATTGTTGTATTTATTTTTAGTTTGTGAACTTACATTCATATTTTGATGAAATCTTTTTCAATAAATATATTTATAAAGGATTTTTGACTTGTTGCTATCTTTAAAAAATCTCACGTACCCCTTGGCATACCTTCAAGTACCCCCATTTGAGAATCACTGATCTAGACTCTGCAGTCAATATGCTGTCCAATCAATGAAGAAGCTTTATACTTGTTTTTTATTCATATAATTGGATGCATTGTAAAAATTATGAGCAACTGAACACTTCCTCTCCGTCACCTGGCAGGTTTATACTAGAGTAACTCAGTATAGTGTATCGGCTGTGGATATCGCCTCAGGTGACCTTCTTAACCTTCCTGGAAGAAACTCTCATGCCTCTTGCTTGTTGCTCCGCCTCCTCTGCTTAAATGGACAATTTTAGGCCTCAATGGCGCGTCCCTGTGCAGAGTCACTGGCAGGATGCCACAGAACGCTTGGTGGACAAGCGAAGCGGAGAGGAGGGTTGGGAGGGCGAGCGAGCCATGAAAGGAGGAGGAGGAGAGAGAGAGAGAGGAAGGCAGATGAAGAGAGAGTATAACTTTGGGGGAATCGCAGGAAGAAAGCTGCACAGGAAGAAACTTTTGGCTGTTTTCTTTTGTGTGTTTTCTCCATGTGAGTGGAATCTATGTTGACAGGCTAAGGAAAAGGAGCCATTGTGCCGATTTTGGTCTTTATCTAACTGCTGGCTTCGCTGTTGAAATTCGGAACTAGACGAGGAGCACAAAGTCTTTCCAAAGTAGGCTCACACCTGTTTTCTCTGAGGATTCCCTGGAGCGCCATCATGGGCTGTGGCGCTTGAGGGAATCTTTGCATCTGGTGTTCCGGAAGCAAGAAAAGCTTTAAGAGGGAGATGTCATCCTACTTCACGCGGACCAAAGACCTGACTCGTACCAGGAGGTCACTCACCGACTCACCGCCATCCTCTCCATCCCCTACTGACAAAAGCTTCCGAGTAAGAACATTTCTTCCTGAGAAGTACTTCTTTGATGTTTTTTGGTCATGAAAACTGTGAAAACAAATCTCTGTGTTGATGGTCTTCTTTGTCAAATCAATGTCCATCTCCTTGGTGAAGGTTGTTTATCCGGAAGGTGTTACTGGAGCATTAATACATTTGACAAGGGCTTTAAAGGCTTTTTAATACCTGAAGTAGCCCTGCGATGAGGTGGCGACTTGTCCAGGGTGTACCCTGCCTTCCGCCCGATTGTAGCTGAGATAGGCGCCAGCGCCCCCCGCCACCCCAAAAGGGAATAAGCGGTAGGAAATGGATGGATGGAATACATTAAGTATTAAATTATCTGCATGATATTTGAGTCTTCGGTGGAATATTGATTTATTTTTGTTAGGATCCTGTCAGAACACATTAATGTTCTGATTTTTTTTTTTGCCAATCTCAGCACATTGTGAAAAAAGACAACGTTCCCCTTTGTAGTTTCCTGTTATTTTCCCCACTCTAAGTGGACTATTCTCAGTGGGCTTCAGTGTTTATGTCCGAGCATCTGCGCGACTGTTAAAGAGACAGAGGAGTTATCCATCACAGAGTATGTTTGCTGCAGCAAAGTCGTTGCCTTTTGTTTTTGTTGCAGACAGTTAGTAATTCATCTTTCCTACCCCCAAAAAGTGAGCGAAAACATACGCATTCCTTTTCCATGATGGACGTCCACTGTCAGTTGCAAATGAGAGAGGATGTGAAGCATTGATTGGTGGAATAATTTAGCCTCAATGTTGTTATGAGATTTTGGTCCGCCGGAGTAAAATCAGGAAGAAGTATAGTCCCAAAACAGAACAATTTTAACGAGTAAAATGCCTTTTAAAATGGAAAAACACTTTTAGAAAACAAATACTGTATAAAAAAAATACGATAGAATGTACTTCTAACAACTACAGTAGATTTATGAAGTGATGTAATGATAATGTACAGTATTTACCTTGGAGAGTAGTATTTACTCCCAGATGCTTCCCGGTCAAACACACCATCAGCAACTTTTCCATATTTTCATGCATGGATATTATTTTTACATTTCCGGCTGCATTAGACTTATTCTGCTTCAGCCTGGTGCAGAGTAGCAGTGATGCACTCAAATTGTCTCACCAAGTCATCTACGTGCTCCGTCATGATTTATTTCTTTAATTCAATGAATATCATCCACTTCTTCTTTTCAGCCCGGTCCTTAGGGATGGTAATGGAAAACCAACCGGTTCCCAGTGTATCGATTGCTTGGAAGTGCTTGCCAATTTTTCAAGCGATTCCCTTATCGATGCCAGTAGTTGGTAGTGAGGTCACCACGCAACATGCTTAGTGACGTCAGAAAGTAAAGCAACGCTAAAGTTGACTAGATTTTACAAGAAAAAATTGCAACAGTGCTACTTGTAATGACTGTAAGGTTGCTACTTCTTCAGGAGTAGCAACATACGAGCAATATGCTGAAATATTTGAACAAACAGCATGCAACAACTTTAAATGAAAGATGCGGTTTTAACCACTCCTATCTCATCCCAGCAGCAATAACGCGAGCATGTCATCTGCTCTTAATACAACAGGTTCTAACTAACCCTGCCTATTAGGTTAGTGCTATTATCTGCTAAATTCAAATGAATGCCTTCTCACTTAAATGAGAAAGACGAGAAACAGATTATCATTGGCTCCGAGGCGGGCAGAAAAGACTAGCTCCATATTCATGTCTGCCGCCCAGCGCTATAGGGCCTCCTTTCATCGCAACAGGGAAGTTTACCAGCAGTGACTAAGTTTGTGATTCAAAGCTTGCATCCACTAACCACAGTGCTCCTGATTTTCAAGGAGCACATGTTTGTTCTCTCTGGCACTCACCGAGGGTGGACGCTCCCCTTTCCTCTCCCTTATCTCTCCTGTTTGCTTCTTTGTTTTGTCTTGTCTTCAACTTTATTGTTGCCTCTTTTTGCACTGCTCTCCAAATCTAAACATTGGAACTATTTAACCGGCCTCAACAAAATTGACAAGATCTTGGGTTTGGGGGAACCTGCTGTCGTGATGAAGCGGTTGTTGCTGGACACACGACGGACTCTTGGGAGAAGAAGGAGGGCCACGTGCCTGGCGACCCTTTTCTGTCGAGGACGTGAAGATATCCACCTATTCGGAATTATGATAACAGGACATCTGCTGATTGGAGTAAGCGTTGCTCTGGTTTGTCGACAAATTGGAAGTTGCTGGCAGTCTTCAAAGTACCCCCAAGCTGCCAGAAATGTCTGGAGGAGGCGGGAAGAAATGTGGATCACATCGGACTGTCTACCCCGCAGTTTTTGAGGACCAGTCATAGACAATTTTAGAGTGAAAAGCAAATTTTATTTTCACTCGCATACAAATCTTTTTAACTTGGATTGTTTCCCTGGCTTTGAGACTCTCCCAAAGATCACTGCAAGCGAAGACACAGCAAACTCCCTTTTTTGTCTCTCCTGGACACACACCTGTTGTTGTGAACTTTGGACTAGCGACGGAAAATACAGAGACACACTATGGGCTTATACACACACACACACACACATCCACAAAAAAAATCTACGCCACACATACACCCTTCTGTCCCCCAATCCAACGCCATCGACGCAAATCCAATAGGGGTGATGAATGGATGGTCAGCGCCTGAGAGCTGCGGCCTACCACCATGACCTTGAACTACCTTCTCTCTGTTGCTAGATATCTCGAGATGTATGTTGTAATATGTATATGTGCTTTGCTATGGAGGTTTTTTCTCACTCCGAACTGGGCCCCCTTAGGACCCTAGTCTGGATTGTATTTTTTTACTCATCCTTCCCCAGCGTTTACCTTTTTCCCATCTTTTACGGGGCACCTTATGGCGACCCATCAGCGTTCTTGTTCTGTAACCCTGTACACTGTTTGTTTGTCTGATCTTGAACAAGTTTGTGCTGAAAACAAAGTTTCGTTGTACTTGTTGCTATGACAATAAAGACCTACCTACCTACCTACCTATCACCTACCTACAATTCTAGTCGGAGAAAAGTTGCATGTTTTCCTGCAACCTAATTTTCACTCAGTCGTTTCCATCATTCAGGTGAAACTCATAGAATTACGATATCGTGTAAAAGTTTATTCATGACAGCAGTTTGACTTCAAATGTGAAACTAATATGTGATATTCCTTAATTGCATGCAAAGTGAGATACCGTATGTTTGTATCTGTAATAATTGTGATGATCATGACTTACAGTTTTTAAGACCCCACATTTTCATTTTGTTAAATTTAAAGTACCACTGATAGTCACTCGCACACTAAGTGTGGTAAAATTATCCTCTGCATTTGACCCATTCCCTTGTTCCACCCCCTGGGAGGTGAGGGGAGCTGTGAGCAGCAGCAATGGCTCTGCTCTGGAATAATTTCGGTGATTTAACCACCAATTCCATGAGGGAGGCAATGGGTCTCATTTTTAATGTCTTTGGTATGACTCGGCCGGGGTTTTAACTCACGACCTACCGATCTCAGGGCTGACACTCTAACCACAGGGCCACTGAGCAGGCTCGTTGTGATATTTTTGACGTCACGGCCAGCTCACGTCCCGCCCAATGAATACCGTTGGTCGTCAAGCTAGCTTTGATCTCAATGAGTTCTTGGCGCTGTTTAGCCTTTCTCAAAGAAGAATTGCCGTACGTCTTTGTCGTTTTCGTCTGTACAAATTGTTTAAATCGCAGACAGGATTAACGTTTGTTCAGAGTTCCTCAAAAGGAAATCAAAAATGGTGAAAAAGTGCAAGATTTGTGAAAAAGACGACAAAAAAAGCATGCAGCTCACACTCCAGTCCAAAGGAGCAGAGTCAATCAATCAATCAATGTTTATTTATATAGCCCCAAATCACAAATGTCTCAAAGGACTGCACAAATCATTACGACTACAACATCCTCGGAAGAACCCACAAAAGGGCAAGGAAAACTCACACCCAGTGGGCAGGGAGAATTCACATTCAGTGGGACGCCAGTGACAATGCTGACTATGAGAAACCTTGGAGAGGACCTCAGATGTGGGCAACCCCCCCCCTCTAGGGGACCGAAAGCAATGGATGTCGAGCGGGTCTAACATGATACTGTGAAAGTTCAATCCATAGTGGCTCCAAGACAGCAGTGAGAGTCCCGTCCACAGGAAACCATCTCAAGCGGATCAGCAGCGTAGAGATGTCCCCAACCGATACAGGCGAGCGGTCCATCCTGGGTCCCGACGAGCGGTCCATCCTGGGTCTCGACTCTGGACAGTCAGTACTTCATCCATGGTCATCGGACCGGACCCCCTCCACAAGGGAGGGGGGGACATAGGAGAAAGAAAAGAAGCGGCAGATCAACTGGTCTAAAAAGGAGGTCTATTTAAAGGCTAGAGTATACAGATGAGTTTTAAGATGAGACTTAAATGCTTCTACTGAGGTAGCATCTCGAACTGTTACCGGGAGGGCATTCCAGAGTACTGGAGCCCGAACGGAAAACGCTCTATAGCCCGCAGACTTTTTTTGAGCTCTAGGAATCACTAATAAGCCGGAGTCTTTTGAACGCAGATTTCTTGCCGGGACATACGGTACAATACAATCGGCAAGATAGGCTGGAGCTAGACCGTGTAGTATTTTATACGTAAGTAGTAAAACCTTAAAGTCACATCTTAAGTGCACAGGAAGCCAGTGCAGGTGAGCCAGTACAGGCGTAATATGATCAAACTTTCTTGTTCTTGTCAAAAGTCTAGCAGCCGCATTTTGTATCAACTGTAGTCTTTTAATGCTAGACATGGGGAGACCCGAAAATAATACGTTACAGTAATCGAGACGAGACGTAACAAACGCATGGATAATGAGTCTAAGAAAGCATGAGTTTGCAGTGATCACTTTATTAAAGGTTTGTTTGATATACTTTTAATGTTTATTATTTTCCTTTTGATTATTATTTTGATATTATTTGTATTTCTTAAACACATGTTTGCTACGAGTGTTTTGACAAGCACCAACTCAGCGAGTCCAAATAAAAGAAAGCAAATGTGAGCAAAACCTAAAAGTATTATGTTTTTAACAGAGGCAATAATCAGCTTATACACAATGTAGACATCTATAGTTATATTTTCATAAAGACGTGAAAAACACAACTTGTAAACGGCGTGTGCAAGAGCAACAAACGTGACTGTAGACACATGAAATGCAACCTTACCCCAGAAAAAATGATGCATATTAGAGATGCGCGGATAAGCAATTATATCATCCGCAACCGCATCACCAGAGTCGTCATCCACCCGAACCAACATTTCATCAAGACCGTACCCGCCCGCCAACCGCCCGCTGAAATACATCAGAGGTCGGCCGCCTTTACCACTCACAGAGCTATTTAAACCTGTTTCACAGAGTAATGATGACAATTGGAGCCGCTAACGTTCTCGCGACTTTCCAATAGCGTTCATCCTGAAGACAAGAATATCGGCGTGCTGTGAAGCCATTGCCTTAGACACATTCAACAACATGTACGAACCGATAGTTGGTCCGGCAACATGTTGTGTGCAGCTTCCGCAATTACACGTACAAGATTGAAAGGCATACTGGGTGATACAGAGTACACTGATGGTTGTGATATAAACAACTTTAACACTTACTAATTTGCGCCACGCAATACAAGATTGACAAACACATTTCGGGAGAACATTTTTACAGTAACAAAACATAATCGCAACACAACAAATACCCATAATCCTTTGTATCCGTGACAATTCCTGAATATATTTTACACCCCCGCGCCCCAACCCCGCCCAGCTTACCGACGCACGGGAGGGGGGGGGGGGGGGGGGTTGCTGCTAGCAGGGTGTATAAAATAGTCAGGAAGTGTCATGAATACAAAGGATTCTGGGTATTTGTTGTGTTGCGTTTATGTTGTGTTACTGTGAGGATGTTCTCCCGAAATGTGTTTGTCATTCTTAATTGGTGTGGCTTCACAGCGTGGCGCATATTACTAAGAGTGTTAAAATTGTTTATATCACAACCATTAGTGTACTCTGTGTCACCCAGTATGCCTTGCAGTCGTGTGCGTGTCCCCGCGGAAGCCACACACAACATGATGCTGGACTGACAAGCAGATCGTACATACTGTAGAAGCTGACAAAGCCAATGGCTTCATAGCACGCCCTAACACTTATTATCTGGGTGACTGCCGGCAGTCGTTCAAGAGAATAATTGTGTCTCCTATTGTCTTCTTCGCTTTATAACACGGGTCTTAAATGGCTCTTTGAATGGCAAAGGATACCGATCCCAGAACCATGTATATCAAATATTTCCGGATTGTTCAACCGCCACCCGCCCGAATCTAATTAAAATCCATTTTTTCCTCATGTCAACCGCCCGACCCGCGGTTTATCCGCGGACTCCGCGAGTGAGACCGCAAACCGCGCATCTCTAATGCATATGTATTCCAGATAGCCTTATTACCAATTTTCTTGACCCAGTCACACAAAAAGAAGTTGTAGACCTCCATGCTTTTCCAAGTTTCCATCTGTTTCGTCGTGTAGAATGGCAATACAATTGTTCAATATGTCTCAGAACACGACCGACATATAATACTTGACACCACTCAACAAATCTTTGTTGATAAAGTATAGGGATCTGTTTCATTGCATATTTAGATTTTTTGTTTGTGTCTGCTTTTTGCAGCAAGATTCAAGCCTCAAAAGAAGGCTTTTAATATATTGTGTTGCATGTTATGTATAACATGCTTTCATCTTGTAAATCTAAACAAGTGTGCCACCGATATATTTTCTAGGGAGATAACAGAAGATTCTTAAACTGTTTAAAAATGTTCATATAAATGTTACATTCTTGAGTATTTTCCACACATTTAATTGTTTTAATTTCTACAAAATATGTATTTCTTACATTTATTTTCCAGTAATGTTTTTTCTATGCTATGTGCCTCCTAAAACCTTACTGTAGGCTGTGTAAGGTCATGTTAGCTCTAAACTAAACACAATTGATGCTAATCTACCTTTTTGTTCTCTTTTTTTCCAAATAAGAATCGATAAAGAACCGAATCATTAAGCAGAATCGAAATTGAAATCAAAACGGAAAAAATCTTATCAATTCACACTTCCATTCCATGGTTAAAGTAAACAAAGGCACTATAGCTATAGGGCAGGGGTCAGCACCCTAAAATGTTGAAAGAGCCATATTGGACCAAAAATACAAAAAACAAATCTGGCTGGGGCCCGCAAAAAAAAAAAAAAAAACGTAGATACATTTTGTAATGAAAGCAACACATAACGTAAGTATCTCTATTAGCTATAATAGCTATAATAGCTTACTATCAAAATGACTGTGTTGCAGACTGAAGCGAATCTTCATTGACAGAAATGTTGAAATTTAATATTTATTCGTCACATTTTTACAACATTAGGAACCATTAGTAAATCAAAAGCTACTCAGAAGGGGAGATAACTCCTGGAACTTACTGGCTTTGAATGACCAAAAGGTATGGATGTGTGTGTCCAAGTTAAAGGAAACAACAGGCTGTCTTCTTTTAATAGATTTATTACAATCTTTAGCAAGCTAAGTAACGTTTGCTGGGGTCTGGTACAACATGGGACTCCAACAACTATCCAAAATGCAGCCAATATTGCAAACCCCGTTTCCATAGGAGTTGGGAAATTGTGTTAGATATAAATATAAATGGAATACAATGAATTGCAAATCCTTTTCAACCCATATTCAATTGAATGCACTACAAAGACAAGATATTTGATGTTCAAACTCATAAACTTTAATTTTTTTTTGCAAATAATAATTAACTTAGAATTTCATGGCTGCAACACATGCCAAAGTAGTTGGGAAAGGGCATGTTCACCACTGTGTTACATCACCTTTCCTTTTAACAACACTCAAACGTTTGGGAACTGAGGAAACTAATTGTTCAAACTTTGAAAGTGGAATTCTTTCCCATTCTTGTTTTATGTAGAGCTTCAGTCGTTCAACAGTCCGGGGTCTCCGCTGTCGTATTTTACGCTTTATAATGCGCCACGCATTTTCGATAAGAGACAGGTTTGGACTGCAGGCGGGCCAGGAAAGTACCCACACTCTTTTCTTTTTTTTTACAAAGCCACGCTGTTGTAACACGTGCTGAATGTGGCTTGGCATTGTCTTGCTGAAATAAGCAAGGGCGTCCATAAAAAAGATGGCACTTGGATGGCAGCATATGTTGCTCCAAAACCTGTATGTACCTCTCAGCATTAATGGTGCCTTCACAGATATGTAAGTCACCCATGCCTTGGGCACTAATGCACCCCCATACCATCACAGATGCTGGCTTTTGAACTTTGCGTCGATAACAGTCTGGATGGTTCGCTTCCCCTTTGGTCCGGAAGGCACAATGTCGAATATTTCCAAAAACAATTTGAAATGTGGACTCGACTTACCACAGAACACTTTTCCACTTTGCATCAGTCCATCTTAGATGATCTCAGGCCCAGAGAAGCTGGCGGCGTTTCTGAATGTTGTTGATAAATGGCTTTTGCTTTGCATAGTAGAGCTTTAACTTGCACTTACAGGTGTAGCAACAAACTGTATTTAATGACAGTGGTTTTTCTGAAGTGTTCCTGAGCCCATGTGGTGATATCCTTTAGAGATTGATGTCGGTTTTTGATACAGTGCCGTCTGAGGGATGGAAGGTCACGGTCATTCAATGTTGGTTTCCGGCCATGCCGCTTACGTGGAGTGATTTCTCCAGATTCTCTGAATCTTTTGATGATATGGACCGTAGATGTTGAAATCCCTGAATTCCTTGCAATTGCACTTTGAGAAACGTTGTTCTTAAAGTGTTTGACTATTTGCTCACGCAGTTGTGAACAAAGGGGTGTACCTCGCCCCATCCTTTCTTGTGAAAGACTAAGCATTTTAGAGGAAGCTGTTTTTTTACCCAATAATGGCACCCACCTGTTCCCAATTAGCCTGCACACCTGTGGGATTTTCCAAATACGTGTTTGATGAGTATTCCTCAACTTTATCGGAATTTATTGCCACCTTTCCCAACTTCTTTGTCACGTGTTGCTTGCAAAAAAAAATGTTTATCAGTTTGAACATCAACTGAATATGGGTTAAAAATGATTTGCAAATCATTGTATTCCGTTTATATTTACATCTAACACAATTTCCCAACTCATATGGAAACGAGGTTCGTACATACGGATAATGTGTCATGAGACATGCAAAACTAAATTATATACAAAGAGGATAAAAGTAAAGGATATTAAATTAGCTCAAATATACCTGCACATGAGGCATAATTATGTAATATGTAAATACAGCTTGTCGAAATAGCAGGTTAGCATTGATTAGCTTGCGGTCATGCACTGACCAAATTAGCATTCCAACAAGTCAATAACATCAAAAAAGCACACATTCATGCATTTATGCAGAGCATAAAACGTTTGGTGGACAAAGTGAGACAAAAAAGGAGTGGAAGATTTTACATGTTAACAAACCGTTAGTTGGACAAGACAATGTTCACCAAAATATTCTCATCCGTGAACCATACACACAAACATATTAAACAGTGGGCTTTCTACCACGTGGGCAGGTTTGTGTCATGTTTGTCCTCAAACAAAATACACAAACAAAAAATTATTCCCCCCCATCTTTTTCCATTTTCAATTCTTTTTTTAAAAATACTCCAGGGAGCCACTTGGGCGGCACTAAAGAGCCGCATGTGGCTTGAGAGCCGCGGGTTGCTGACCCTCGCTATAGGCTAATGCTGGCAGTGACGCGCGGTGAGGTTCATGGCTGGTGAGGCACTGACTTCATCACAGTCAGATTTATAAACATATGACCCCTATAGAGTATCTTATTCACCATTTGATCGGCAGCAGTTAACGGGTTATGTTTAAAAGCTCATACCAGCATTCTTCCCTGCTTGGCACTCAGCATCAAGGGTTGGAATTGGGGGTTAAATCACCAAAAATGATTCCCGGCCACTGCTGCTCACTGCTCCCCTCACCTCCCAGGAGTCAACAAGGGGATGGGCCAAATGCAGAGGACAAATTTCACCACACCTAGTGTGTGTGTGACAATCATTGGTACTGTAACTTAATGGAGCAGGTACTTTAGCTAGTATAGTAGAAGTTCTCAATATTTGGGCTAATCAGAAGTCTAGATTACGACTTGGAGAGAGTAGGACAGACACAATTAAATACTTCAAATGATACTGGTGCTATTTAAACATGTACAGTGCAACAACTAGTGGACAGACATTAATAGGAATGGCCATTCAAAACAAAAGAAAAAAACAGAAAGGAATCTCAACAAACAATGTTGGTTTAGTTCAGGTAATTCATAAAAAGTAATATCAAAAGTTCAAGTTTATAGGAGCCATATGAGACTGATCGCAGTCCATATGTGCATTCGCAGTCCATACAGTCACACAATGTTGTCACTATGACGTCATAGTGCAACCGCGCTCCAGCGGCCGTGTTCATTCATTGTCTTTACTGTCGGATAAAAAATGCAGATGGCCTTAAAACGCCACAATACTCAGTTGCCATATTTAAGTACCCAAAATAAAGACTCGACATAAATATAAATTCAATTGGATCAGAAACATCGGAGGAAACGGGATTAAAACCTGATGCCAACCACCCATAGAAAATACATGGGTAAGGCTATTAGCTACTATTAGCAAACAGACTTACCAAGTCGGCGTAAAATCTCAACATCGACACACTCTCTCGTCGCAACTCGGCCCTCATGGTCGGCACCTATAAGTTTACAATTAGTTGTAAAATGTTGGACGGTTGTTTTTACGATATGCCAGGCAAACGGCAACTTTAAAACATATGTCCCCAGGGCTAGCCGAGTAGTGCAAAAATTATCTCTGGGATCACTAGCGCCCTCTACCACTAGGAGGCCGGATTACTGCGAGCCTCACACAGTGCGTCTTCGCAGGCGTTTTATGATTGCCCAGCACAAGAAATACGTTACACACATACAGTTGTTGACAAAATATATTGTATATTATATACCTCAGGTAACTAAACTATGGAAATGTATGATATAATTCATATAGCAATACGGTCTCACTGCACGGCAGCAAGCAGTTAGCCGAGTCATTGCGCAATCCATAGTGACGGTGAGGCTCAGCTGGCTGCTGACTCATCGCAAGTCTCTGCTCAGTGTTTGAACGCAAATGTGAAAATTCAGCGATTTTGAATATAAATAATCTAAAACTGGTGAAATTAAATGGAAAATAACTTTATAATACAATAACATAACAATTTAATTTTTTTTTTCCTTTTTAATTTTTTTTCTTTCCATGTTGGCAGGTGAGGCCATGCCTCACCTGCCAACCCTGACTGCACATCACTTAATGCTAGTGAGTAAGACAAAATGTTTTGGCGGATCTTACAGGGTTCACTTCGATATTTATTACACCAACTAATAGCGCGAATGCTTGTAATTAATTTTTTACTGCACGTTTTAAATTGGAAGTTATTTCACAGGTTTTGATATAACAGGGTGATATGACATTACTTCCATTGTAAAAATGGTCCCCCTGTTTTCCCCTGCCCACCAACCTCACCCACCCACAAGAGGGCACGGACAGAAAGACTTCCAGTCAGAAATGTGAGGAGACTCAAGTTTTTGTTCGCAATTTAAAGCATAACATTTAGCTGAGAGACAGCCTTAATCTCAAAATACTCTTAACTTGGGGCACTCTTAGGTTGAGGTACCACGTACATCAATCTCCACAGAGCTGTGGAGAGTTGAAGACTTTATGAGACTAGTGTCAGTCACTGCCAGGGTTGGGGATTAGGAGGACAACTGGGGTATGTTTTGGAGTTTGGTGTGAAGCAAACAGACATATATCCCAACAATTAAATACAACCCGTTCATAAGAATAAATGCACTTAAAGCTAGAAGCATTAGAATGTTTGACGCAGCTCCAGATATGATTGTGCAAGTTGTCATATTGTTGGTTTATTTGGAGTATTTACATGTGTAACCGTGGTCAGGGCGGATTTAGGATTGGAGAAGAACTGGGACATAGCCCAGATGAGTGATGGATTTTTTTTTGCGTAAAAAATACGATACACCAACTTTCAAAATTTGACCCCCTTAAAAGCAGACAAAAACACTACCTTTACATTTACTATTGATATGCTTTAATAAAGCAAAATTATAAATAACCAAAATTGTTTGGATTCTTCCAATGTAAGCACCCACATAATATTAGCTATCATTCTTCGGTCATACCTCTACTGACTGTAAACTAAAATGTAATAAACCAGCAGAGTGACATTTTGAAATACGATTCCCAAAAAGGAATCATCACCTGTTTCATCACGGCCGGTGTTGCTGTCAAAAACATAATATTCATGTTTACAGTCTTCTCGTGCGTGGGTTTCAGGCAAATGCCGTAAAGTCAAGCTCCTGAAAGGTTATTTATTCTGTATGAGGGCTAAATTCAACGATTTGGTGCATTTGCAAACAGCTAAAATGATGTATAAGGCAAACTATAACCTGCTACCCAAGAATGTACAACAATTCTTCTCAACAAAAGAGGAGAAATATAACCTTAGAGGAAAATCTAATTTAAAACATTAGCATGCACGCACAACACTAAAAATCATTAGTATATCTGTATGTGGAATTAAATTATGGAATGGATTACCCAAAGAAATCAAACAAAGCACCAAAATGATTCAGTTTAAGAGACTGTTCAAACTACAAGTGTTCACAAAGTACACAGAACAAGAATTATGATGAATATATTCAACCCTTTTTTTTCTTTTTCTTTTTTTTATTAAGAGGAAGATTATTTATGTATTTAATATTTGTTTGCTTAATATGGTGTATTATTTATTTATTCACTGTTCATACATTTGCTATGGTATGAAAAGGAGTAGGATTAAATAAGCTCGGCTTCTTCCTACTCCTTTTGGGATGTGCTTTAATGAAACAACTGGAATTGTGTGATACAATACATTGTATCGTATGCATGTTCGAAATAAACTGAAACTGAACATGATACAGCTACTGCCTCTCTGCTGGATTAATGTACTGCACTTTACTTCCTTGAGTTTTTTCCCTCCCTCAAAAGTACATTTCAGATTTGGGGCTATTCAGATAAAATCCATCCCCGAAATCCTGACCCTTGACCGCAGTCAGACTCCTGCTCAGGCTAGGCTCGTACCGGGGTCTGCAAATTATTATCGATTGAGAGCTACTCATGGAGAACTAGCCAAAGACCTAAAGACGCAGGCTGTCAACTCATTATCTAGCACAAATATTAAAGTGTCAGGAAGTAATTATTTGTGTATTTTGTGGCCCTGTACTTAATTTCGTATTTTAGTGCAATTGCACCCCTTGTATCCTGGGCTGATAATGAAATATATGATGGCAAAGTATCATATATTGATACTTTTTCATCAGGAGACTCCAAATGTGGTTGTGACATTTTTGGTTGATTAGACTTTTTTCATATTATATATTTCTTTAACATATATGTTTGGTCAGGAAAAAAAAGAAAGGCTATTCCATCCATACAAGCCTGTTTCGCAGGTAACCCTGCTCTTCAGGGGATGAGCACTGTATAACGGATAAACCACAGAAATATTTCTTAAACATATATTTTTTTTAAATATTCCCACACATTTAAATGTCTTCAAACACCCATTAATATTGATCCATTGTAGTTTAGAAATGGCAGTAACATGGCCACCCTACCCTACTTTCAGGTTTAAAAAAAAAAAATACAATGGAATAGGATCTTTATCTTCTATCTTAATCACTGACAAAGGGAATTTAAACATTTAGTATTGCACCTTAACAACATACTTTTGGGACCAGTTTGATTTAAAACACAATTGTTTACATGATACACATACAGTAAGTAGTAAATGTTGAAGACCCCCTGCACAAACGGTGCAACACAAAAATTACAGCACAACAAACACATGGCACAACACAAAGAGCAACTTGCGTTAAACAAGCTGAAGTGTTAACACATTTAGTCTTGTGGTCCGAAGTGAATACTGTGTGTGGTCCAGCCTTACCCAGACTCCCCTAGTTAAATTGAGTTTGAGACCCCTGGTATAAATGTTGCTTAAGTTAAGCATCTACAAACCCCGTTTCCATATGAGTTGGGAAATTGTGTTAGATGTAAATATAAACGGAATACAATGATTTGCTAATCCTTTTCAACCCATATTCAGTTGAATGCACTACAAAGAAAACATATTTGATGTTCAAACTCATAAACTTTATTTTTTTTTTGCAAATAATAATTCACTTAGAATTTCATGGCTGCAACACGTGCCAAAGTAGTTGGGAAAGGGCATGTTCACCACTGTGTTACATCACCTTTTCTTTTAACAACACTTAATAAATGTTTTTTGGGAACTGGGGAAACTAATTGTTGAAGCTTTGAAAGTGGAATTATTTCCCATTCTTGTTTTATGTAGAGCTTCAGTCGTTCAACAGTCTGCTGTCGTATTTTAAGCTTCATAATGCGCCACACATTTTCGATGGGAGACATGTCTGGACTGCAGGCGGGCCAGGGAAGTACCCGCACTCTTTTACTACAAAACCACGCTGTTTTAACACGTGGCTTGGCATTGTCTTGTTGATATAAGCAGGGGCGTCCATGATAACGTTGCTTAGATGACAACATATGTTGCTCCAAATCCTGTATGAACCATTCAGCATTAATGGTGCCTTCACAGATGTGTAAGTTACCCATGCCTTGGGCACTAATACACCTCCATACCATCACAGATGCTGGCTTTTGAACTTTGCGCCTATAACAATCCGGATGGTTATTTTCCTCTTTGTTCCGGAGGACACCACGTCAACCGTTTCCAAATATAATTTGAAATGTAGACTTGTCAGACCACAGAACACCTTTCCACTTTGCATCAGTCCATCATAGATCATCTCGGGCCCAGCGAAGCCGGCGCCGTTCCTTGGTGTTGTTGAAAAATGGGTTTTACTTTGCATAGCAGAGTTTTAACTTGCACTTACAGATGTAGGAACCAACTGTGGTTACTGACAGTGGTTTTATGAAGTGTTCCTGAGCCCATGTGGTGATATCCTTTACACACTGATGTCAGTTTTTGATGCAGTACCGCCTGAGGGATCAACGTTCCGTAAAATCATCGCTTACGTGCAGTGATTTCCCCAGATTCTCTGAACCTTTTGATGATTTTACGGACCGTAGAAGGTAAATTCCCTAAATTCTTTGCAATAGCTCGTTGAGAAATTTTATTCTTAAACTGTTCGACAATTAGCTTACAAATTGGTGACCCTCGCCCCATCCTTGATTGTGAAGTACTTAGCATTTAATCGAAGCTGCTTTTATACCCAATCATGGCACCCACCTGTTCCCAATTAGCCTACACACCTGTGGGGTGTTCCAAATAAGTGTTTGATGAGAATTTCTCAACTTAATCAGTATTAATTGCCCCCTTTCCCAACATCTTTGTCACGTGTTGCTGGCATCAAATTCTAAAGTTAATGATTATTTGCAAAAAAAAAAGTTTATCAGTTTGAACATCAAAGTTGTTGTCTTTGTAGCATATTCAACTGAATATGTGTTGAAAATGATTTTCCGATTATATTTACATCCAACACAATTTCCCAACTCATAAAGAAACAGGGTTTTTAGATTATAGTATGTACGAGGGCTGTCAAATGATTAATTTTGGAATTTGGATTCATTTTGATAAATCACAGGTGATTACTTGCTTGCATGATTCAAATTTGCTTAAGAATAGACCTCAATATTTGTAAAAAAAAACAAAAACCTATTTTTTATTTTCAAAATGTCATCCGTTTGCACACAACTTGGTCACAGTTTTATCTAAAGTTCTTTCAGATTGTACGTTGGGGTGAAATTAGCGAGCGAGCACACCAATTAGAATTACCTCGCACGTATGCCTTGATCTGATCACTGACCCTATAGGTTAAGGTTAAAAAAAAAATTGTGCGGTGCAAATAATTTGCAAAATTCATCTCAGTGTGGACATGATATATGCCATATTGCTTTTGTGATTAATCACATGATTTAACTCGTATTTAGCTATTGTAACTTCTGCACTGTCCATCCTTCCACATGAGGTCAAATACATCGCCTACACTCTGATTCTGACTGCACTTAGATCCACTGTTTTTCAACACTTTTTAAACCAAGTCAAAACATTTTTCACTGAAATAATGAGAGGCAGACCACTCGCAGAAAACTTTAAAAAATGAAACTCATTGACAGTAAAAAGTCGTTCTCGCAAGTTTTTGATATGAATTCCAACCATAACCAACCAGGCATCACTATAGCGCTTGTCTCAAAGTAGGTGTACTGTCACCACCTGTCAGAACACTCAGTGACTTATTTGGAGTTTTTTACTGTTTTCCTCTGTGTAGTGTTTTAGTTCTTGTCTTGCGCTCCTATTTTGTTTTAGCAATCAATACTATTTAAGTTGTTGCTATTCTTCTTTGTTGATTGTCATGCCATGTACAGATGTATTTTGGGGACGCCGTCTCAGCTCCACACGTTGCAAGTCTTTGCTGTCGTCCAGCATTCTGTTTTTGTTCACTTTGCCGCCAGTTCAGTTTTAGTTTTGTTCTGCATAGCTTTCCCTAAGCTTTAATGCCTTTTCTTAGTGGCACTACCCTTTTGTTTACTTTTGATTTAAGCATTAGATACCTTTTTACCTGCTGTCGTATGCATGGTGTGATCAGGACAATAAACCATGTTCCTGACATCTACAAAAGCAATTAGCTACCTGATATGGAAGAATATAACAAGGTTACTCTGCTCTAGACAGCACCAACACTCAACAATGGCACAATATTTGCAAATTATAATTGGGTGAAATTACATAATCTCCCCTGGCACACCAGACTGTATCTCACAGAACAGTGGTTGCCACAGTAACTCTTTTTCAACATAATGCACATATTTCACTTGTTTGAGGTAGCCAATGAGACAAATGTGTACTGAACATGCCTGTTAGAGGTAGTTGGAGCAGAGTGAGTCTTACTCCTGTTTTCATACTTCTGTTATTGAGAAAAAAGGCACAAATCTGGCAAAAAACGAATTAAGTGAGAACAGTGTGTTGTTGAAGATAAATGAACAATACAGCATTTTCTGCTGCCCTGTGTGTGTGCGTGTGTGTGTGTGTACCACGCCACATAATCTAAACGTCCAATTATATACCCCCAAAAACCTTTTACTGAGGTTGTGCTGTAAATCTCCTCAATAGCTTTCTTCTGTCTGACATTGAAAGATTTAAAGTGTGCGGGGGCTCTCTGGAGATGTGGAGGTCTGTGTTTGGTCAACTCTCTTCAAACACATGACCACATAAGGACACGCAGCGCTGGCTCGGTTGTGTAAACACGTGCTAACGAATACCTCCTTGTACGCCGTGTACAATATCCCGGAGCATGTGAATAAATGTTAGCACTTTTGCTTCAGACGTCAATTCCTCCCCTGCAAAGCGTGTGCGGTTAACGCCATCTTCAGTGCGCCAGTTCCTTGGCGTTCATTGCCAACAGAGGTGTTTGTGGAGGGTTCATAAGCCCACAGCTGATATTGCAGAAAAGATCAAGGATCAGCAGGGCTTTCACTTCGGCAACTAAATGCTCGTAAACATCCATGTGTGTCAGGTTAACAAGGTACCGGTGGCAAGTTTTACATTTTCTTCGTTGGGCAGTGGAAAGTCGTAACATCAATATACCTGACAGATTTTTGAAAACAAAGATTCTAAAAGCATTGCTGTCACTGAAAACATACAACTCATCCGAAGGCATGACAGGACTCAAATTCCTTTGTGAAAAGTAAAGAAATTCCAAATGAGATCGCATCAGGGTGTTTGGCAGCCATGTTTGCTGCACCAGCAAAAAGCTTTCCTGGTATAATATGCACAACAATCTGATTACTTCTGATGTGATGATGTCGTCTTAGTGCACGGATTAATCGGCTACAACGGCAAAGTATGACCTGCCTGAACAGCAAAGTGCTGATGTCCATTCAGGATGCTGTGCATGCTGTGATAATTCACCTGGGGCCGCTTGTCTCAGAATGGAAAATATGTGGTCTTTAATCTCACAGATACATCTGGAACAAAGCACGCTAAAATGTTTCCAGTGCATTTAATGAACCCCAATTCAATTGTTTCTCTTTTGTTTTTCAGCATGACAGACTGTCAAGGTAAATATTTATTTTTTCTATTCTTAAAAAAGCTTGAAATTAAACCTTTAATCACTGTAAAAGTTCACATTGTTTTAATACGCTTTTTTAAATCTCTTTCAAAGATCCATATTGACAATATGATATACATAAATGCAATTGTATCTAATATGAATGTTTGTTTTAATGTTTACTAGGGATGTAACGATATAAAAATCTCTATTATGGCCACGGCACGGTATTGTTGCAGTATTGTCAAAAACATAAAGATGACTCGATAAAAATGCCGTAGTGTGTAAAATGAAGTGGCAGGAATGTTAGGGGTAAACACATTTTATGTAATTGTAGACCAATATAATGCACAAATGATTTGAACCTATGTATTATCATATCCAGGTATTTTTTTAAGTGCAGGAACATCCAGTGTTTCAAGTAACATGCAAATAAAAAATTAAATAAAAAAAAAACCTCTCAGTTTTAACTTTCAACTTCCTGAAAAGCATTGTTGTCTGCAGTGGAATTTTTTGTATTAGTGTAGAGAATGCCAGTTATTAGGTTGTTAATTGACAATGTAACTTTGCATAATGTAATTACCTCACAAATTGATGTTTGGCCTCGCTGGCTTCTTTGCTTCTCATTGAGGATATTTTCTGGGTGATGGTTCATCAAGTCACTACTTACACTACTTGTAGGATGTGTGCACTGCAAACTTTTTTTTTCATATCCACGCTACCAAAGGCCAGAAGGAAATAGATTTAAGATTCAATCATTTGTTGTCATTATAACAAAAGGCATGGAGATTACATTGGTGCATTAATCGACATTGGCATAGTGCAACTCCATGTGCAATTCTATAAAGTGCAGTGAGTGGAAACAGTGACATAATTATAACACACAGCAAACAACATGGCATCGTACTATACCACATGTGAGATATCTAAACTGTAGGATCTAAAATATATCAGAGTTCTATTTTGCAGAAAATACCTGCTTGTATACTCATTCATAGGACCAACAAGAGACCTCCATTGTTTCTGTGTTCACCGTTAAACCAAAATGCATACCTACTTCTGATTTAAACTCCATGGGAGGGACAATGGGAGATGTAGTTTACTTATCAGACCTGCCCACTCATTAGCGCCAGAAAAAAAACTAAACTGGTGGGAGAACTCCAAGTTCTCATTTAATATGCCACATTCCACGATATTATTGCGAGCATTTTGAAACCAAAATATCGTGATAAATACAATACCGTTACAACTCTACGATATACGTCTTTGCTCTGTTACAATCAGTAAAGATTACAAATAATCATCTGGTCTGTGCTGCATGTAGGTATGACTCCAGTGGAGATAATGTGGCAGACAAATTGGGGCGGACCAGCTCCTACACCCGCAGAGAGACCAGACTGGCTTCTCTGAGTAAGCAGGAGCAAGACACTACAAGCAAAGACTATAAGAAGGTGACTTTTTGCAGGGGTTCAAGTTCACGTGTGAGCTGGATAGTTTACCAGCTGGTACAAGGGCACCCAAAAACAAAGCATTTACATATTCAAGAACTCCTTAATTCCGCACTCCATCCAGCTGTATGATCACTCGCCATACAGCAATAGATGATATCTGTCTAATAACTGACCGCTCTGTTAGCTACCTCTCTTTGTTTATTATTTTTATTTTCGCTGGATTGACTGTATTTTATGCTGCCATTTTTTTTCTGCACCTGTTACATACTGTATATTGTAATATTGAACATGGTAATTGGGAATTCAATCAATCAATCAAAGTTTACTTATATAGCCCTAAATCATGAGTGTCTCAAAGGGCTCCACAAGCCACAACGACATCCTCTGCTCAGATCCCACATTAGGGCAAGAAAATACTCTAGTCAATGTGATGACAAGGAGAAACCTTGGGGGTACCGCAGATGTGGGTGACTGGTGCAATGGACGTCGAGTGGATCTAGCATAATATCGTGAGAGTCCAGTCCATAGTGGATCTAACACAATAGTGTGAGAGTCCAGTCCATAGTGGGGACAGCAGTGAGGAGACGTCCCCAACTGATGCACAGATGAGTGGTCCACCCTGGGTCGCAACTTTGGACAGCTAGCCGGTTATCTGTGGTTTGTTACATATTGTCATTTAATTTGTTATATATTGTATATATTATATACAAATATAATATCATATAACAATGTATCAGTAAATATTTTATACTGTAAACCGTATTTCCTTGAATTGCCGCCGGGACACTAATTAATTTAAAACCTCTTCTCACTCCTGCGCTTACCAAAGGCATGCGGTAAAAGTAAGCATGCGCTAATTATTTCAAAACATCTTCTCACTCCGGCACTTACCAAAGGCATGCAGTAAAAATTTGAGTGTGGTGTAAGCTTGGACCTTAAATCCTACTGAATAGCTCTTAATCTTCTTTCCTTTATGCGATTTCAAATTACCGATATTGAAATCAGCCTCCTCCATTTTGAAAATGATGACAGGGGAAGTGTCACTCGTGACGTCACGAGTTTGACCAGGCGTTAATACGAAGCATGCGCTAATTATTTTCGGAAGCGAGTTTGACCCGGCAGTAATTCAAGGCAGGCCCATACTATATGCCCTGCAGCAATTCAAAGAAATACGGTATATAATATGTAAATATTACATATGTGTTATTTTATATTGCTATTATGGTAAATGTTTTGTCTACTTAAAACCTGCATTATCCTTTCCATCCTTACCCTTTCCATCCTATGTAACTGAGCTACTGTGTGGAACAATTTTCCCTCTGGATCAATAAAGTTTGTCTAAGTCTAAGTAACCGTAAACAATGAAAACTCTAAAGCAATGTGGCCCGAGAATGGCCCCTGACCGGTCCCAGAGTTAATTTTAAAACTTGGATATATTTTAATATTTTTGTAGGAAAATTCTTAAAGACACTGGAGCAAAGCTATTCAACTTCAAATTGTTTTGGGGGCCACATTTCCAAAGAGCTAAGGGCCATGGTGTTGGGACTTCTCTGTACACTGTTATTATACTTTTGTATTTTTCTGAGGATCTGCAGTTATGGACCTACTGCAAAAAGTCAAAGATCATTTATATTTAATCTATGTAATCCTTGTAGTGACATTTGAACTTCTAGGCCAAAATCCACTGCAGTGGACACTTAAATTTTGCACAAAAGTTTTTTGTTTTTTCAAATAACTCTTGAAAATAAATATTAACCAAGAAAATGTCCACTACAAAGGATTCTGATTTTCAAAATAGTACAGTCTCTCCACCCGTCCACAGCTTTCTGGAAATGTGACCCACAGAACAATTTAGTTGAATAACCTTCAATTGTTCATGTTTGTTGGACTGAGGGAGTTGAAACCACACACAAGCACATTGTTTTGATGTGTGCTTGTTTTTTTAGATGTACGCAGAAGCACTACACGAGAATGAGCGCCTTAAGTCTAGGCTGCAGGACAGCAAACAAGAACTTGTCAACATTCGTTCCCAGTTGGAGAAAGTAACTCAGGTATGACTTCATCATTCCGTTGTAAATGTTGTGACGATTGCTTCGTCACGATGAAACATTTCTCTCATTTGCAGAGGCAAGACAGGATGTCGGAGAAATCTACTCAGGTTGAAGCTGAGAAAAAGGTAAGTTTTATCCATAGTCGTGTATCTTTATTTCAGCATGCTACTTTTTTTTACAATTGTGGGATTGATTGTTTCTTATCCTCAAATGACAAGACCATCAAACATTGTTTTTTAATAACAGGAGAAACAGGCCCTCGAGAAGAGAGTGTCAGGCATGGAAGACGAGATAAAGGTCAGTATCTGCAAATTGTTTGTTTGAGTGCTTCAACTTATATATATATATATATATATATATATATATATATATATATATATACATATGTGTGTGTATATATATATTAAAAAATAATAATAATATATATATATGTATATATATATATGTATATATGTATGTATGTACAGCCGCGATCAAAAGTTTACATACACTTGTAAAGAACATAATGTCATGGCTGTCTTGAGTTTCCAATAATTTCTACAACTCTTATTTTTTTGTGATAGAGTGATTGAAACACATACTTGTTGGTCACAAAAAACATTCATGAAGTTTATGGTCTACTGAAAATATGACCAAATCTGCTGGGTCAAATGTATACATACAGCAATATCAATATTTGGTTACCCTTTTCCCTGGCAAGTTTCACTGCAATAAGGTGCTTTTGGTGCCCATCCACAAGCTTCTGGCAAGCTTCTGGTTGAATTTTTGACCACTCTTTGGTGCAGTTCAGCTAAATGTGTTAGTTTTCTGACATGGACTTGTTTCTTCAGCATTTTCCATATGTTTAAGTCAGGACTTTGGGAAGGCCATTCTAAAACCTTAATTCTAGCCTGATTTAGCCATTACTTTACCACTTTTGACGTGTGTTTGGGGTCATTGTCCCGTTGGAACACCCGACTGCGCCCAAGACCCAACCTCTGGGCTGATGATTTTAGGTTGTCCTGAAGAATTTGGAGGTAATCCTCCTTTTTCATTGTCCCATTTACTCTTTGTAAAGCACCAGTTCCATTGACAGCAAAACAGGACCAGAGCATAATACTACCACCACCATGCTTCATCATCATCATCATCATCATCATCATCATCATTTATTTTTATACCTTTCATAAAAATCTATATATACAAGCCACGTACAATTGACAGTTTCATTGTTTTTTTTTTGTTTCTTATAAATTTCCATGACCAGAAAGGAGCAGATGGAATAATAATATACTTTTTAACACAAATTGTTGCTTGATGGTAGGCTTGGTGTTCCTGGGATTAAAGGCCTCACATTTTCACCTCCAAATATATTGCTGGGTATTTTGGCCAAACAGCTACAATTTTGTTTCATCTGACCGCTGAACTTTCCTCCAGAAGGTCTTATCGTTGTTCATGTGATGTCATTTGTGCTCCAATCACTCCATCACAAAAAATAAGAAAATGATGGGAAACTCAAGACAGCTATGAAATTATGTTCTTTACAAGTGATCAAGTACAGTCCACACAAGTGGGTTTGGGGCAGTCAAGTAGAGAAAGTTAAAGGCTTATTAGCCACAGCGCTCTGCTGGCTCAGTTCCTGTCAAGCAAAGGAGGAGTCCACACCACGCTTCCCCAGCTCCGCTTATCCCACTGGTAGGGATGAATGTTGTGACCTAGTTCCAGTTGAATACCAAACCTGGTCCAATAGACTTTTGTGAGACATTCCTGCCCTGCACAGTGTGCGTTCCACTTCACTAAGAGCTGCAAAAAGTGCAGGCCTGGTCAGCTATGTACAGTTACACACATTCTCCAGTCCAGTAATCTCTCATAAGATTTTCTGGAATTGGCAGTTTTCCCCACTTAAAGTAGAATTGGTTAGTCAAACACGAATTTAGGACTCCTCTAACTTCGCTTGCTTCACATAGATAACAGAACTCTAACAGACCAATATTGAGGATAATATAGATCTTTGTATGATGTTCTCGTGGTTCCCTCAGCAGGACCCTCCATTGCGGTTCCGTTGTGGGTACCAACCCTGAGGGGTGTGGGTAGGAATGGTGAGTGGTCGCCATTAGTTGAAGAGTGACACATGCCTGTCACCCCACTAAATAATTCTTCTGTCGAACACTAGGGCATGTTTACACGTGTGGCCACAATCAAAACAATGATTAGCACACACTTTGTCACTATCTCACTATTACGGCTCTCCCAGTGTTGAAATGAGGAAGTTTAATTGAATGTACAGTGCACAGTGTTATGATTATAATGACACAAAGCATCAAGAATTCTTGTCACACTACCTTGTCTTGCCAAGGGCACTTCTTCAGAAAAGGAACATTACATGCACGACCTGGTAAATCCCAAACATGGGCTCGCTTTAAATGGCTTATATGAAATTGTGTTTCAGTTTGTAGAAGAAAAAAAAAAGCCAGATGTCTTCCTTGTTTTTCTTCCATGTGAGTGTGTATGCGTGTGTGTGTTCTCAAAAGGAGTACCCTCGGGATTAGCATCAAGTGAACACATTAGGTTGACCTCAACTATTCAAACCAAGAAAAAAAACATCCGTTTAATGATTACAAACAATCAGGCATATAAACTCTAAAGATGTATATAACTAAAATGATGACATAATAATTTACTGTATCTTAATCATATCATTTTAAGCTTGAAAGCCATTCCTTTTTTCATGAGTTGCTTTGCTTGTTTATGCGTTTCTTTCTGAAGCCTCCCCATGTTTTGCCAGTGAGTCTCTCAGGTCCTCGGGGTGCTTCACAACACCCACATCTTCTTCCTCGCATGCTTTCTCTGTCCTTCCCCCTCCTTGTATTCTTCTCTCCTCCTCTGTGCAGACTTTCCCCGCTCTGGCTCAGGTACAGGCCTTGCGGAGCATCAACGAACGTCTCCTGGCCGAGAACAGAGCCTTGCTGCGCGCCCTGTCCAACCTCTCGGAGACAGCCTCTGTGCCGGAGACAGAGGACCTCTGAATTCACCTCTTCTCCTTTCAAGCCTCCTCCTTCTCCTCCTCTTCCTCCTGCCCCATTTCTCTGCACAACCATCCTTCTGGTGCCTCTATAACCCGCTCTTCCTCCACTGTGCTCCTCTCAGGCAGGTTGTGCACGTCTCCCTGCACCCGCCCTCCAAACCCACTATCGCAGTGTTTTTCAACCTTTTTTAGGGAAAGGCATATTTTTTTCATTAAAAAGTCCGGAGGCACACCACCAGAAAACGTTAAAAAATGAAACTCCACCGGGTCGTCGTGCCTTATTTTGAGTTTGTTGGTGTTTTCCTGTGTGGTGTGCTTTAGTTCTTGTCTTGCGCTTTTATTTTGGTGGCCCTTCCTGTTTTGTTGGTGTTTTCCTGTAGCAGTTAAATGTCTTCCTTTGAGCGCTATTCCACGCTTTGTGTTAGCAAGCAAGCCTATTTACGTTGTTGCTATCCTTCTTTGTGTGGACATTGTTGATTGTCATGTACGGATGTACTTTGTGGAGGCCATAAGTTTTTGCTGTCGTCCAGCATACTGTTTCTGTTTACTTTGTAGCCAGTTCAGTTTGATTTTCGGTTTGCATAGCCATTGCCTTTTCCTTTCCCTTTTGTTAATTTTTGGTTTAAACATTACATACCTTTTTACCTCCACACTGCCTCCCGCTGTAGTCTGCATATTGAGATCACAACAAACCATCCTCGTCTCACCAGACACATTCCGACTTTTAGTAATTAACTACCTGCTGCCACCTACTGACATGGAGTATTAAGTGGTTACCCTGCCGAATTTTACACAGCACAGACACTAAGCAACGGCACATTATTTGCAGATTAAAATTATTGATTTGCAAAAAATATTATTTGGACCAGTAAGGTGACGTTGCATAATTTTCCACGGCACACCAGACAATATCTCACGGCACAGTGGTTGAAAAGCGCTGCACTATAAAATCTTCTTCTGCACTCTTTTTCCTCCTTTACCACTCTAATTCATTTTATTTTTTGAGAGCTGACAAAACACAATACTGTCCGCATATACGGGCAAAGCACCACTTTATAAAGTTATATTTGTTTTACGGCAACCTGAGAGGGGAAATAATGTGACGAGAGATTTGACTCTAATGATTTAAGACACCATGACTCAAATGCCAAGTGTGTGTGTATACATCTCAGAGCACAGTCAGATTCATGCCTGTACGTTTTTTTTCTCTCATTATGGCTGGAAGGTATTTATCTCCCTCGAAAAAGAGAGATGAATTGCGTGCCATTTCACAGGCTACATCCTTCAGAGGCCAATGATGTCACAAAGGCGTGCAAAGGAAGTCACAGGCTCCTTCAAAAGCCGCCTTTCCTTTACTGTCCATCCCAACAATGTTGGTGAGACCCATCCTGTAAAAATACTTCTTGTATTGCTAACGTGGAGCCACTAAGCGTCATGAAGTAAGGAAACGGATGGAAACATGGCAAGCTTTTTAGAAAAACAAATCTCAATAAAACAATAGGTAAATGGTAATAAAAGTATACCATTTTTTTAATTCGCTCAATCAACATTTTTTAATTCGCTCAATCAACATTTGTATAGAGACTCTGCCTTATTAATCACCATTATCTTAATTTAGCATCATAACTACTCTAACTTCCTCACCATACTTGCCAACCCTCCCGGAAAATCCGTGAGACTCCCGAAATCCAGCGCCTCTCCCGAAAACCTCCCGGGACAAATTTTCTCCCGAAAATCTCCCGAAATTCAGGCGGAGCTGGAGGCCACGCCCTCTCCAGCTCCACGAGAACCTGACTCAGCAATGTTGTGACCCTCTTAAACTGGACAATAGTGCCATCTACTGTACATAGAATAGAATAGAATGTAAATATATTCTACATATATTCTACATTTAAGTGCAGTCAAGGAACATGCATTAGGGAGTCTGTTCTAAAGCCCACAGTAAAGAGACGTAACTTCATCACGTCGCCTGGTTATTGACTCCAACCCAATATATTACACCGTCGACGAGCAAAATGAAGAAATACGCTTGCAAGTTCCAGAACGATTGGAAACAAGAATTTCAGTTTATCCAGGAGAGTTCGAAGGGGAAGGGGTATGTTGCCTGTAAATTTTGTAGAACAGACTTCTCCATTGAACACGGTGGCCGAACGGATATACTCAGCCATGAACGATCAGCGAAGCACAAAGCGTCCGCAGCGCAGCATCATTCACAACCCAGTATTATGGGTCACCTCGCAAAATGAAGACCCGATGGTGTAACTTATGCTGAGACAAAGATGGCTATGCTGATAGCTGGAAGCAACATCCCGTTCACATTTGCGGATGTCCACAACAAATTCGTGAAGGATATGTTCCCGGATTTGGAGATCAGTTAGTAGAACTGTGTTTTTATTACTGTGTATTTGATAAGTGCTGTCGGAAATTCAACTATTTATTTTATTTACATATATAATCAAATAAATATATATAGCTAGAATTCACTGAAAGTCAAATATTTCAAACATATATATATATATATATATTTCATATATATATATATATATGTATGAAATACTCGAGTTGGTGAATTATACTCCTCCCCTTTTAACCACGCCTCCCGCCCAACCCCCGACCACGCCCCCACCACAGCCAACCCCCCACCTTCCGAAATCGAAGGTCTCAAGGTTGGCAAATATGTTCCTCACGTGGGTCTCTTAAGAAAAGCTTTAAACCTTTCACACTTATTCATGTGAAAATATTTGTATACTTTCCTGAATCAAACTTTGATTTGATGCATGGGAGGTTCCAAAAAAGCTGTCTAGTGTCAAGGGGCGATGGCCTTTAAGAAGGCTGACCTGCCATCGAGCACTACTCGGGGGAAAATGTACCGAAACAAATTAATACGAAATACATTGTTCAATAATTACACTTTTTGTGTGAAAATAACAACTTCAAGATCATTAAAACAAAGTTTCTGACCTTGCTACATATACTACAACTGGTATTTGAACCCAGTACTTACAGCCATGCAAAACAACCATAAGTTGTATGTGCCACAGGAGCAAATTGAAAATCAAATGGCAAATCTGATATTTTATTGTTATCATTGGCGGAGCTCGACACGCCCGGAAATACGTTTGCAGTAAAATTTCAGATAAAGCGCCCTGTCGTTTATTCATTCTCGGATCGCAAGGCCCTACGCACAGCAAGTGTTCTGGGTTTAGGGTGGGGCAGCCGTGCCTTGACTCCTTTTGGTTGGAAGTTGTTTGGCAACACGTGCTCTAAAACGACCTATTCTTTGACTTTTTTTTCAAGCAAAAAGGCTAATCATTATCTTATACAAAAATTATACTCACATGGTCAAAATTGTTGGTACCCTAACAGCAATGAGAGAAAACACCTAGAAAATGCACTGACATAATGGGAAACTGTCAGAAGTGATGTTACAGAAATATATTTTTTTAAATTATACCACTTCAGTTGAAATTGAATTAGAATTTGAAAGAACTATCCATCCATTCATACATCCATCTATTTCTGCTTATCCGAAGTTAGGTCGCGGGGGCAGCAGCCTAAACGGAGAAACCCATACTTCTCTCTCCTAAGCCAGTTTGTCCAGCTTTTCCTGGGGAATCCCGAGGCGTTCCCAGGCCAGCTGGAAGACATGAGCTGTGTCCCAATTCAGGGTCTGCATCCTTCGGAGGACCCAGCCTATATGCAGCCTTAGAAGGCTGGACCTTCTGAGGCACCTTCGAAGGATGCGTCACCCGTTGTTAAATGGGACAGTCTAGCCTGCGGAGGATTTCCTGGTTGCGTCACAACGTCATGACTCCTGCGGCCCAAAGATCCAGGTTGAACAAACGCGCGCAAAGCATCTTGGGATACGGGAGGCCCCGAAGGATAGTTGTGGTGCATCCTCCGAATACAGGGAAAAGGAGGATGCACCATGGAGAACTGAAAGATGACGGGATCAGCCTCGGTGAGTTTACGTTGCTCCTCTACGATGTCATCTGACAGTTTTCCTTCCTCCCACGCCACTTTAGTCTCCTCAGCATAACAGAAGTGTTCAGGATTCTTGACCGCACCAATGATGTCCTCAGCTGTTGCAGTTTTTGAATTTGAAGGAATTGGGACAGCCTTGGCGCAGCGTTGTGACGTAAGCGGGCATGAATTCGCACTTCAAAGGATGCAGACCCTCAATTGGGACACAGATATTCTCTTCACCGTGTCATGGGTCTTTACCCATGGTCTCCTACCGGTCCGACGTGGCCTTAACACCTCCCCATGGATGCGTTCGGGGACATTCTGACCAGATGCCCAAACCCCTTGATCTGGCTCCTATCAATACGGCAAAGGAGGAAACTCATTTTGGCCGCTCGTACCCATGATTTGGTCCATTCGGTCACAACCCAAAGCTCATGATCATAGGTGAGGATAGGGACGTAGATCGACCAGTGAATTGAGAGCTTTGCCTTCCACCTTAGCTCCCTCGTCACTAGAAAGAACCTTTAAAAACACTAAAATGAAAACTAGTGGAACTGGCCTTGACAGAAAGGGTGGTACTCTGAAAGTAATATTTTGTTGCACAACCTTTTGAGCCAATTACCACAATCAAGTGCTTCCTGTAACTCTCAATGAGACTCCTGCTCAAACTTTCCCAGGTTTGATAAGTGCCTTTTCTATGTTGCCTGTTTCAACTTATTGCACAGATGTTTCATTGTATTCAAATCAGGACTCAAAGCAGGCCACTTCAGAATAGTTTGATGTTCTGCCCTTAGCCATTCTAGTATTGTTGATTAGTGTACATTTGGAAATCTGTGACCTGCAACTGAGACCTAGTTTTCTGCCCCCAAACAACACATTTTGCTCAGGAATCGTTTAATAGTCTTGATGATTCAGGGAACATCGCTTATCTCGTGTCAGATGCAGCAAAGCACCCTAAGAACATAACTTCCCGGCAGGCACAAGACATTGATTGATTGATTGATTGATTGATTGATTGATTGATTGATTGATTGATTGATTATACATACATGTCCTTGAAAACAGACTGTAAATTGTGACAACATTGATGTCCAAAGTTGGATCCACGTTGTTTGTTGGGAAATTACCAAATTTCAATGGTCAAGTCAACGTCAGAACTCAACATTGATTTAGCGTTGTCAAAAAGCATGTTGTTTTAACGTTATGTTTGAGTTGTTCAACATCAGGACTTAATTCAACAAGTTCTCAAAATTGTTTTAATGTCTTGCGCCAGCTGGGCTAGTCTTCTTCATGTTATTTTCTATGTATGATTCATATTGACATCTGCAAACAAAGAGCTTTTTGTCAGTTTTAAGTAATTTCAGTGAGCTTGGTTGGTTTTGGGTACCAATAATTTTGTCTGTACGCGGGTTAACACGGTTTACAGCAGTTCCTGTGACTTAAATAAGTAAGATGGTTATCGTATGTCTCAGCGGAGAATAAATTCAAAGAGAAAGAGGCAGGTCATTTTTGTTATTGCTCCATGTGTTGAGCATAACTTTGATTTTGAGGAAATGTTTCATGTCTTCTTGTGGCTCTCTTTGACTTCTCACAATTTCCTCCTCACTGCATGAACATGAACCATCAAGCATGCCCATGTCGCTTGGTCTTAGTGAATGAGGTTGTTTTGGTGCTGCGTGAGCTTTGCATTCCATAAGTAGCGTGATGTTTAACTCTATGTAATCTGTGATCATCTGATATCATGTCTTCCCTCCACTTTTCTAGGTCTTAACAGAGCTCAAGGCGGACAACCAGAGGCTAAAGGATGAGAACGGTGCGCTCATTCGGGTCATCAGCAAACTGTCTAAATGAAAGAATATGCTGGCTTGCAGTTATTCACCATGAGGTCACATTTCGTACTTCCTGTCTGGTGGATCTAAATTTCCAAATTTGTGATGGATGCTGGTGTTATAATAAATAATAACAATTATCCAGTGTTTTCTTTCAGGGACCACACATGCAGTTTAATTCCTATTTAAGTATGCTATGATTCCATGGAGATGCCGTGACTATAGTATTATAAACCTGCCGAGTTATGATTGTGTTTGTAGTGCCATGTGACCCATAAGAACCCATGATCGCCAAACAATTATAAGTCCTAAACGGTTTCTGCTTGGGAGCACCTATGAATATTTTAATCTTGTACATTTAACGCACTTCCTTGTGGTCTATGTAATATGTATTTGATATGTTTTGGCGTAAACTTTGCTCCATATTCACATTTATAACCTACTTTCTGCTAATGTGGGTTTGTGTGCGTAGGCATTCCGTTCAGATAAAAAAGAAACCACGCCCCACGCTCTACAAAAGTGTCATTATTTATCTTTTGAAAATGTAAACTGTTTAAATATACATCTTAGAAATGAACGTCACCGCTATTTTTTTTCAGACACAATCAATAATACGTTCCATAAACAGTATCTAGATTCAACGGTCACAACATTAGGTACACCTTGTGGCGGCGCACCGTGCCGCATCAAAAAAAAAAGATGCAATTACCAGCATGTGTGTCACTGCTGGTCGATGTGATCATGTGCATGCCACAATTAGACTTAAGTACCGTTTCCTACTTTCTCTTGTGTTCCTTCCAACCAGGTAGTATTTTTGCCGGGAGTTTAGCAGCTAATCCAAACTCATCATGGCCCATGTTGACGAAACAGTAAAATGTTGTGGACAAATAAACACGGAAACATTTATTTTATAGACATCAGAGCAGGCTGGAGAGCATTAGATGAGAAGGAATAACACAGGAGGCTGAAGGCAGTAAGGGTGGGTCGTATCGACCTAAATAACAGTATTGATACCAGGTTGATACTAACATGATAAGATCAACACTTTTTTTTTTTTTAGTAATTTCTTGCTTGTCCAGCAAATTACTCACTTTTCCTCAGAGTTCATGTTAGCGCAGCGTCTCTTCTCGTGTATCCTTGCAAACTTTGCATCTCTCACTCTCTACTGCTCACCGAGGCAAACTTTGCCCCCACCCTTTTTTTTTTTTTACAAATACTTGCCCTTAATAGTAGTTGTTGTATTGTCCCGAAACCTATATTTTAGTACCGGTATCGCTACCAAAATGTATTTCAATACTTTTCGATACTTTGCTACTTTTCTAAATAAAAGGGACCACAAAAAATTGCATCAATGACTTTATTTTAACAAAAAATCTTAAGGTACATTAAACGTATGTTTCTTATTGCAATTAAGTCCTTAAATAAAATAGTGAACATACTAGACAACTTGTCTTTTAGTAGTAAGTAAGCAAAAAAAGGCTACTAATTTAGTCTGCTGACAAATGCAGTAACATATTGTATCATTTTCCATTCTATTATTTTGTCATCGTCATTAAGGACAAGTGATAGAAAATTAATTATTAATCTACTTGTTCATTTACTGTTAATATCTGCTTACTTTCTCTTTTAACATGTTCTATCTACACTTCTGTTAAAATGTAATAATCACTTATTCTTTTGTTGTTTGGATGTTTTACATTAGTTTTGGATGATACCACAAATTTAGGTATCAATCCGATACCCGCTACTTTTTAGAGGCGGTATAGTACCGAACATGATTAATCATTATCGTGGCACTACACTAATACCGATATACCGTACAACTCTAAGTAGTTGTTTATGCTGTTTTGTTGAAACTTTTGTCTTTTAAATGCTTGTTATTTTTGCGGAAGTAACTTTTGTTTAAAATAATTGTGTGTAATTTAACACCATTAAGGAATAATTTTAATTGAATTTGTACAAATTAATTTTGTTGCAGTTAGTTGTAAAAAACCCAGAATGTTTTTGTTATGTATGATCCTTGTCATAATCAACTCATTAGAGGCTACTTCACAAAATCAAGTCTCAGTGTTACTATTCACTTTGTATCTGATCAACACAAATATTTCCAGTATCCCCCACCCCTACTGTACCAAGCAGCAGTCCAGGCTCAGCACAGGTGTCCGCATAAGTACAGCCTTAAAATGTAAATGTTCTTTCGGAGTAGATTTGTAGTACTAATCACAAAACACTGTCAAGATTTGCTTTTTTTTTTTTAATTAGTACATTTACCATAAACACCCAATGTTGCAATTATAAAACATTACGGATATTTGACATTAATTGTTAGTATTTTCTGAAAAAACAAAAAATACATCAGAAATATTTTATTTATCTTCCACTTGGTCTGTTATATTTCCATACTCTTCCTTTAAGCAGAGATGGGTTCTCATGGGTTAATATGAACACTACTGAGAGGTCGTACAAAGATGGCTGTTGATACAAGTTTTTTTTTTAGAATACAGTTTTAGGAACAATCAAGTGTGGTATAAAATACAGCTTCAGTTTCTGAAAGAGTTTCATGTTTGACACATTCTATTTTCAGGACATCTAATGTGTTTTTCTTCTTTGAGAGGCATACCCTGACGTGTGAAACAAAATGTCCTGCGATATTTATTTATTTATTTATGCATTACTTTTTGTCAAAGAAACACGCCAGTTATTCTGATTTCCACAATTACTTAACGTTTAGAGCAAGGGTGTCAAACTCATTTTAGATAGGGGGTCACATGGGAGAAAAATCTACTCCCAAGTAGCTGGACTGGGAAAATCACAGCACGATAACTTAAAAATAAAGACAACTTCAGATTGTGTTCTTTATTTAAAAATAGAACAAGCACATTCTGAAAATGTACAAATCATAATGTTGTTGTTTAGTTTTTTTTTCACACTTATATGTTGCTGTTAATTATTTATTTGCGGTTATTTATATTATCCTAATAAATTATGTGATAACTCATTGGTGTTGATTTTCAATCAAGATTAAAAAAAATACATCAAAATCAAATTACACAATGTTATTAATGTAGTTTGATCATTTTCCTCGACAGATGTACTAACATCATGTAATTTATTTTGTACATATGTAGCATCATCTACAAAGATACAAAGAATTGCTATTGCGACATCCAGTGGACACATTTAGAACAGCAGTTTCTTTCAATCGAAAATTTCATGTTAAGTTTTATACTTGGCAAACTCATCCCGTGGGCCGGATAAAACCTGTTCGTGGGCCTGATCCGGCCCTGTGGCTGTACGTTTGACACCCATGGTTTAGAGTACCGGTATGCTTAAACACCTGAGTGACTCTGCCACTTGCAGCTTTTAATTTTTGCGACATCTGTATTTTTTGTATGTTCACAGCAATAACAACAATAAATATATGTGGACCTTTTATTTTATCATTGGCAGTACAGTTATACAAAAAAACTTGGATAAAATAACAACCTCCCAATGGACTGCAACTTTACTTGCTAAAATAATATAATTTATAGATTATTATATTTTCATTCTTCCCTTGCTCAAATATCTAGCTCTACTCCAGATCTACATTATATTTCAATATAACATTTTTTATTGTTTTTTGTTTGATGTATGCCAGGGGTGGATCAGGCCTGCGAACAGCTTTATTCCGGCCTGCGGGATAAGTTTGTTAAGTATAAAAATGAGCCAAAAATGTTTTATGGGAGAAACCGCTGTTCTAAATGTGTCCACTAGATGTCGCAATAGCAATTATTTGTATCTTTGTAAATGATGCTACATATGTAAAAAAAAATGAAACACATGATGTTAGTGCACCACTCAAGGAAAATGAGCAAACTACATTAATAACATCCTGTGATTTGATTTGGATATTATTTTTTTTATCTTGATTGATTGAAAATTAACACCAATGAGTTGACTGGTGAACATTATTACATACTTTTTTCAGAAAGTATAAATAACGACAAATAAAGATAGAACACTATTAACCACAATATGTAAGTGTAAAAAAACAACATGATTTTTAAATAAAGAAAACAATCTGAAGTTGTCTTCATTTTTAAGTTATCGTGCCGTGATTTTACCAGTCGGGCCCACTTGGGAGTAGATTTTTCTCCATGTGGCCCCCGATCTAAAAGGAGTTTGACACCCCTGTTGTATGCCCTTGTAGTCAAAGGAAACCCTGTTTATGGCAACATTTCACAAAATGCAATTATTTCCCCAAACATATTTAGAAGTAATTAGAGCCCTACAGGGGTCAATACATTCATATCATTTATTATATTTCATTATTTATTTTTTAGCGATGATATAAACTGGGGAGATAAAAAAAAGAGTGCTTTGCATTTGAGCTAAAGCTAAAATTGGGTTGTTGATTTTAGAAGACACTGTCTTAATTTACCAGACTTTCACTTTCATTCACAGTCTTGTTGTCGACCTGTTCCTTTTTGGTGAAGTTATAGCACATTTACCATCATTAGATGCAAGTTGTTGTCAAAGGCGTTAAAATTAGGGGAAGAGAAACAGAGTCATTTTGGTGTTATCCTGGTTAGCTATCCGGTCTGCGAGCTCATATCCCCTTGTTAGCATCTTTCAACATGTTCTTACTCATTTATTTCCATTCTAGTACATGGTCCCAAAATTTAGTAGGGTTGCCAACACTTTGAAAAATAAATAAGACTGGCCGACTCGATTGATAGCCACTCGTAGCTTCTCCAGCTAACCTCAATGGTTCTTTTTTCAAAATGACAAAATGTCCCTGTGATTAAAAAAAAAAATTATGTGGAGTCAGAAGACCAGAAACTTGGTGGTCAACTCTAGCTCAGGGTTGTCAAACTCATTTTACATTGTAGTTATATGGCCGCTTGTAACAACGAATGATATTTGAATTTATTTGCCTATGCATTTGATTTATATATATATATATATATATATATATATATATATATATATATATATTTTTTTTTTACCTACTCTGTAAAACAAATCTGTATTTTTTACAGTAAAAAAAACAAGCAACTCACTCACCAGAAGTGTACTATAAAATGTACAGTGTTTTTTGCAACATATTACAGTAAAACTAAAAACTTTACCATCATTTATATTTTATTCAGGCAACTGAGCTGCCAATTTTTGACCATTAAAAAAACAAAAAACGGTGGTACTGGTTTACTATTACCAGTAAAAATAACAACCTTATATCTTACAGTAATAACACTGGCAGCTCAGTCAATAGAATATACCGTAAAAAAAACAGTGGTAGTTTTTTTGATTCACAATAAATAATAAAAAACATTAAAAAAATTTTACAGTAAAATGTATTGTCATTTTTAAAGTGTATAATTTGATGGATAACTTGCTTTAAAACCATAAGGCAAGCAGAAATGTATGTATTTTAACAAAATAAAATGTTTGGAAAGTAATTTTTTGCTATATTGGATAATATTATACTTTAAAGGGTATGCAATGTCATGCGGTACCTGCGTTTTTTTGTGTGAAAATGGAAAGAAGAAATACATTTGGTAAGAAAAGATAAAGTACTTTATTGATGCATATTATTTCCAGGCCATGGTGGGCCCTGTAAAATGATGTGGCGGGCCAGATTTGGCCCCCCGGGTTCGAGTTTGACATCTCTGCTCTAGCTAGCAGCTGTGTCAGCTGTCAAACTGACGTAGAGCAAAGTGACGGCAAAGGGAATAAACAAAGATGCCAGAAAAGCGGAAGGGCAATGAGTTTGATTAAAGTCAATCACCAAAATGATTCCCAAATACACGGCCACCGCTGCTGCTCACCGCTCCCCTCACCTCCCAGGGGGTGGACCAAGGGGATGAATCAAATGCAGGGAATAATTTCACCACGCCTAGTGTGTGTGTAACTATCAGTGGTATTTTAACTTTACCTTTATATATGAAGGGCATCGATTGGTTTAGCCCTTCGGCAAACTATTGTCAATGGAATCCATTGACATTTTATGGAATATTTTCGATTCTCACCGTGACACGGGACAAAATGTGTCCCTTCTTGTGTTGGCAACCATACACAATGGGGAAAAAAAGTATTTAGTCAGCCCCCGATTGTGCAAGTTCTCCCACTTAAAATGATGACAGAGGTCTGTAATTTTCATCAAAGGTACACTTCAACTGTGAAAGACAGAATGTGAATAAAAAATCCAGGAATTCCCGTTGTGAGAATTTTAAAGAGTTTATTTGTAAATTATGGTGGAAAATAAGTATTTGGTTAACCATTCAAAGCTCTCACTGATGGAAGGAGGATTTGGCTCAAAATCTCACGATACATGGCCCCATTCATTCTTTCCTTAACACGAATCCATCGTCCTGTATCCTTAGCAGAAAAACAGCCCAAACACATGATGTTTCCACCCCCATGCTTCACAGTAGGTATGGTGTTCTTGGGATGTATAAACTCAACTCGTCGTGTTTGGAGGAAGAAGAATACTGAGTTGCATCCCAAGAACACCATACCTACTTTGAAGCATGGGGGTGGAAACATCATGCTTTGGGGATGTTTTTCTGCTAAGGGGACAGGACGAGTGATTTATGTTAAGGAAAGTATGAATGGGGCCATGTATTGTGAGATTTTGAGCCAAAACCTCCTTCCATCAGGGAGAGCTTTGAATGGTTGACCAAATACTTATTTTCCACCAAAATTTAGAAATAAATTATTTAAAATTCCTACAATGTGAATTCCTGGATTGTTTTTTCACATTCTGTCTGTCACAGTTGAAGTGTACCTATGATGAAAATTACAAACCTCTGTCATCATTTTAAGTGGGAGTACTTGCACAATCGGTGGCTGACTACATACTTTTTGCCCCACTGTATAGATACAATATATCCAGGAAGAAACAAAAATGTTTCAAAAAGTGTCTGGTGGTTGTATTTGCAGTCACCGTTTAGCATGCTAGCAGTGCCACAAGATGTATACAGTATGGCTACATCCTGTTAAGTGTGACATATTTTTATTTCTCCACATTGCTCATTAAATTGTAAAGCAATGAACCAGCTGTTGTTGTTGTTGTTTTTTCCTGCATGACAGAAAGTAAACATTAGCATCCAGCGAACACGACACATCGGACACAGAACCATCATGGTATTTAAAAGCTCTTTATTTCCTATTTGTTTTTTTTGTACAGAACTGGTAACACATATGATAAATTTGTAATAAGTTATTTGGCTCCCTTGATAACGTTATAAGGATCCCCAACATTTGTCCACTTAAGAGTCAAGAGGAGTTTGTGAGCAACGTTTGTGTCCAGTCAAGGGCTAAAGCATGCGATCCACAGTAGGCACAAGTACTGACATGAACACGCGCACCACGACACGAGACACGAAGAACACAGCTAGAGGACACAACCTGACTGTCCTCCAATCCAATGCTTTCCAAGAGGATGGAGAAGAGAAAGTAAAAGGGGGGAAAAAAACAGTCTTGAGAACATCTGGAATGAAAGGTCAGGTAGAGGAATTTGGCAGTATACACTAAGTCCATGTTGTAAACATGAAGGCCAGCGTTCTTTATGCACAGCGAAAGCAGAATTTGGGGGAGGAACTCCATGCGCCGGAAGTTTGATTACCGATGACACGTAAAAACGGAACAAAGACACAGAGATAAAGCCCGACTTTTAAGGAGGAGACAAACTGATGCACATAGAGGCTCTACATGTGAAGAATACATAAAAAAAAAAAGGGATTGCACTTTTGCTCAAGGAAAGGACAAAAAGAATAAGTGGATGGTTTCCCTTTTTAAATCCCACAATGTGTTAAACAAAAAACTGTGTATTCCAACTAAATGTGTGAGAAACATATTTTATACAACCGGAATGAAGGATAGATTGAAACCCTCCCCCCGCCCCAAAGAGCGTCAACAAGCGACTTTACGTGAGTACAAATCCCTTTAATGTGCTTGTATCTGCTCAACCTTTTGCCTCCTCATCCTAAAATCATTTTGCTGCCCGTTGTTTTGGCTTGACAAATTCCACAACTGCAGTGGAAACAGGTTAAAAATGTTCCGGTTATCTTTTGGACATTGAATAGCACTACAAGCTATAACAGTAGGTCAAGCTGAGCTAGCTTGCTTTTGCTTGTAAATTTTGGCATGATTTTCACTCAAAACTGTTTTAGGATAACCTATCGCAAAGAGTGGCACAATAATAATCTTTTAAACTGGCCGTAAATAACACTGTACCGCTAGTGCAGTGTTAGCTAACCTAGGGCTGGGCGGTGTATGGAGTTTGTAAGATCCATCCATCCATTTCCTACCTCTTATTCCCTATGGGGTCGCGGGGGGCGCTGGTGCCTATCTCAGCTACAATCGGCGGAAGGCGGTGTACACCCTGGACAAGTCACCACCTCATCGCAGGGCCAACACAGATAGACAGACAACATTCACACTTACATTCACACACTAGGACCAATTTGGTGTTGCCAATCAACCTATCCCCAGGTGCATGTCTTTGGAAGTGGGAGGAAGCCGGAGTACCCGGAGGGAACCCACGCATTCACGGGGAGAACATGCAAACTCCACACAGAAAGATCCTGAGCCTGGATTTGAACCCAGGACTGCAGGAACTTCGTATTGTGAGGCAGACGCACTAACCCCTCTGCCACCGTGAAGCCCAGTTTGTAATAAATATCAATATATTTTTAAACAAGATATTAATTAATAAAATATTGCAATATCGATATAATTTATTTCACGTTAGGCAAGATTGATTGATTGATTGATTGATTGATTGATTGATTGAAACTTTTATTAGTAGATTGCACAGTACAGTACATATTCCGTACAATTGACCACTAAATGGTAACACCCGAATAAGTTTTTCAACTTGTTTAAGTCGGGGTCCACATTATTCAATTCATGGTCGATAGGGGTGGGTCATGGAACCAGGAAAGGAAATTACAACAGTCATCCCAAATGACAACAAGAGAGTCGTAGAAGAGAAGAGGGAATATTCAAGCGGGCGATTTTTATATTAAAAAAACTAGTGGAAGATAGCAAAGGGATTCTCTTCTTTAGATTTTTCTTTTAGCGATGTAGACGACGTCCAGGAAACCCACAATGCGTGTACTTGGCCACCTTTGGACAAATGTATGTGTCTGGATAAAACATTAATTTGAGTTGTTTACCATGTAAACCCAAATCAAAACTGTTCTCCAGTTGCCAAGCCGGGCATATTTCGCACGAGAAATGCTGCCAGAAATGTATGCCGAAGTGAAGAAGATCATAGTCGCCCAATTAAGTCAAATCACTGACTTGGGGCTGACCAGAACCGTACCTGTGTGACAGTCCATTACATCGTTGACTGCGAATTTAAAAGTGCCTGCCTGCAAATAATTTTTTTTTAACTGAGTTTGATACATTTTGTATTATTTGAACCGCTTTGTTATTTATTTTACGTAGAAAGAATATTTTTACATTTTATTTATGTTATGTAATTCTGTGCTACTTAAACAGGTTTTTTTCTGTGCTGTTAATACCCATCTTGACTAACTGGGTTAATAAAAGTGTTTACAATACAGTTGTCATTCACTTTCTATTTCCGTGAATATCGCTCAAACATTAATATTTTTAAATGAATACTTTCACTGGAAAATATATTGAGATATATATAGAATATTGAGTTTAAGTAAAAATAGTGAAGTTAATTTTTATTTATATAGCGCTTTTCTCTAGTGACTCAAAGCGCTTTAGATAGTGAAACCCAATATTTAAGTTACATTTAAACCAGTGTGGGTGGCACTGGGAGCATGTGGGTATAGTGTCTTGCCCAAGGACACAACGGCAGTAACTAGGATGGCGGAAGCGGGAATCGAACCCTGAACCCTCAAGTTGCCGGCACGGCCACTCTACCAACCAAGCTATAACGCCCCAATATATCAGCATATACTTTTTGTCCATATCGCCCAGCCCTAAGCTAACATATTCCTGCCAATGGAGATAACTTTGCTGCCGGTTCTAGATTTTTCTTTTGATTTTTGTTTTTTAGCAATAATTGTTTGACATATGCTGAGCCAAAGTAATTCATGCCAAGCGGTTATATGACCTGTTGCTGTGTCACTGTCTAATAATAAACTGCTAAGAAAACAACAATTCCTCCACCATTAGCTGTGTTAGACTATCCTATCTTAGCTAGTGTGTGTGTGACAATCATTGGTACTTTAACTTTTAACTAACTACCACTACCATATCAGATATTTTATAAAAATGTAAACCCCAAATTCAAAACCCTATTCTGTTAGCTGTGTTCGTCAACATTAGGCTAACCTAAAAAGTTAATGGTTTGGTTGATAAATTGCACTCATCCCAAAAAAGCAAATCCCCTGCTGTTCACCAATATGGAAGCCATGGCATCACATTGATGATGACTATAATCAGACTTACAAAGTTAAAAACAAATAAATAAATACACGCGCACACACACGCCCTACGAAACTTTTCGGGATGCTCACATCTCTGTTAAATGAATCTCCACCACACCTCTCAACGCAATGACAAACTGGCCGATAAAAATGATTTTTTTTTTTTCTTTTTTCTTACTGAATATCTACTCAGCTGAGCTATAAAGAGTTAGTGCTTGAGTTTTATGGCTTTAGTTTTAGCATTTATATTGTTTACACGTACAGTATTGTATAATAAAACAGTAGCAGAAATAGCTGCAAAGAGTTTAAGGTTGTTTAAAGTGGGAAACATTTAAAAAAGTAAACACAGTGTGGCGGGGAAAAAGGGATTCCAAGTCACTTGTGTTTACAGGAATGGTTTGTTATTTTGGCCCCGTTGGAGGGAGAAATGAGCCTGCTGACTTTCTCATGGATCAATCACTGGCACAAACACTACAATATGCCGATTGTTTCACTCTTATATTATTATAACAGATTGCAATGCAGGTTTTTTTTTTTTCTTAGGAAACCGTGTTGGAGACTTGGAGACCCTTGTTCCATACATAAAACTGCAGATCAACATATGTATGGCAGTACGGTTGAACATGACACAAAATAAATAGAATAATCGGACCACAAGGAGTCAAGATAGCAAGCATGCGGCTACATTTTCATCCTACATGAACTCACGCACAGTACTGGACGACACACTTGCTTAAGAATCTCAGGCGTTGGAAAGGTTCCTATAGGAATTAGCAGTAGTATTACTCTAAAATCTGGATGACATTCTCTCCAATGACTCTCATGAAAAATAAATACACATTTCATTTAGAAAATATACAGTGCATCTTTTTTGTTTGTTGTTGTGTTAATAAAATGACAAATGACACCCATTTAAGTACACAAGATATTTTTGCCCCGTCTCTAAAACATGCTCTTATGTACAGTATTTTTGTATAAACATGCAGTATCAACGTGGATGAACTATGTATATAGGCAAAACTACACCAATGGGTTGCTCGATTGCTTCCATGTCGCCTTATTTTTTTTTTAGTGTTGTCAACACACACACACACACACGCAAAGAAGGAAATCAGTGAAACGTGTTCAAATTCCAAACATCATTTGATTCACATTGACTTAAAGGGGAACTACACTTTTTTTGGAATTTTGCCCATCATTCACGATCCTTATGTAAAACAAGCACACACATTTTTCTTTTTTTATGCCTTCTAACTCGGAAATAAACACGAGCAAAAATCTGCTTACAATGGAGCCTGTCAACGCTTAAAAAAATATAAACACCTCTATCAAGGTTGTGTATACATGATGTAAGTATATAATAACAGGCACATTCATAATAACATTTAATATTTACGTATTTTGATTATTTTAAGCATACGGCAGCACATTAATTTCATACGTTCGCTTTTTCTTTCAACAATATCAATGATTATTACTCACTGCAGACTTCATGAGAGACAACAAACGAAATTAAACATCACTTACTTTACAATGTCTGCTGTCACTGGGATGCCGACTTTTAGAATGTTCATATATTTCCCGTTTAAATGAAGAATAATCCTCACGGAGAAAAAAGGTGCGGTCTTTTCATGTCTTTCTCGCCATTACCCAGTTTTAATTGGATGCCAAAGTTGACCAACATGTCGGATTATGTCCTCATCCTTCCACTATAAAGGTGAGGGACAATATTAAAGCTCTAGAATAAGCTTCTATCAGCTCTGAGGTTACAAAGCAGCACACCAGCTGATGATGATGTCAATATAGCAGCACAAGCTACTGAGCTCTCTGCAATCACGTTGCCGCTATAAATAGTTTGTCTACGTTAGCGCTTATAATAATGGCAATAATACTTGGTCAATATTCAGGTCATAATATGTAAATGGAGTATTATTGGCATTTTTGGGATGTTTTTTTACAGGTATTTATGAGGACCTCCCATTGACTCCATTGTAAGCAGACTTTGATTTACGCTAATTTACGAGTTAGAACGCAATGGAAAAAATATGTACGTCTTCTTGTCCCTCATAATGATTGTGAACAATCGGCAAGATTCCCCAAAAACGCGCAGTTCCCCTTTAAACTCAGTCAACTGGTAGTTTTTGCTATGGGTTGATGTTTATCAATTTACCGATATTTAATATTGATACTGTACATTTTGGTCTCTTATTATTACAGTGAACGAAACAAGTACAGAGCCAGAAAGCAGCACTGATGCCACAAAAAAACATTTCAGCCCCCAAAATAAGAAAAAAAAAACTCAATTAGTACAATTCACTTTAACTGTTTGATACAGTTGCAATCACCAGTTGCAATCCGGTGAAAAACACACAAAATCTGAGACAAGTAAACAAAAAAAAACATTCCATTAATTGCGACATAAATAAATATTTTAAAATCAATCGTTAAAGCTCTGTTTGAATGTAACATTTTGAGTTAAAGTGCTTGAGGAATAAATTAGTTTTGAATAAAACAAGAGAAAAAATGTGATAGAAAGGACGTGACAAATGAAAAAAAAACAACACCACGAAGCGGAAGGCGTCCCTGGTAGTTGAGAATTGCTTATTCTGATACTTGGAAGGCTTGTCTCCTTTATGACTGTAAGACTTGTGTGTGGAGTCCATGACTAATGGCAGTATCACTGAACAATTGGGACAAAGAGGTGGTGGACGGCAGGCGGTCACCGGCACCGTGTAAAATATCACATCATTGATGGCTGGAGTCAGTCTGTCGGATATTCCCTTGATTTGATGCTTCGCACAGTCAAGGACACACAATAACACAAAGTCTCCTTCATCCCTCAAACTGAAGAAAAAAAAAAAGCCCTCTGTGGCCAACTACTCTGTTTTGAGCCAAACAACTCTTGTAGAACAAAAGGCGTGGGGTCTCCTCTCAGTATTCCTGAGACGATGGGCGAAAGGTGAACTAATCGAAAAGGCAGTGTGTCTTGTGGGTAACTGGATATGTGCCTACCACTACTCGCTACCCAACTCTAGGAATGTACTAACAAAATGGTCGAGTAAGATAAGTGGCAGGTGTGGAGCGCGGTGCATGAACACCCAAGGAATGGACCTGCTTGTGTTATTCCTCTATTATATGGCAGTATAAAGCATTTTATTATTAAGCACTATTCTAAGCAGACTGTCACTAAGGGTAGGGGGTTACAATATCAATGAATGGATGTTTAATCCCCTTTTTCACCAGATTGCTGTTTAGCGCTCTAACTGTTCTTTTCTAGTCGACGCTGCACTCTCAGTAACAGAACTACAACCTCAATACAAAAATAGATCTAAAGGAAATCAACAAAGTATCTGTTCATCCTGTAACTTGTCGTCTTTTTTTTTTTCAATGACATGATTTTATATAACATGATGCTTTTTTTTTTTTTAGCTGTATTTGACATCATGTATGGATCTTTTGAAAGATGGCAGGGCAGTGGGCGAGATGTACATTTGGGTCCGGAATATACATAGACATGTGGGACCTGCAGGAATGATGGAAAAACGTGTGGCTAGTTGGGGGACAGCGTGGGGGGCGGGGGTTTACTTCTTAGCAGCCAGGGCCGCGAGGGCGCCATCCACCTCCTCCTCGGGCTGCAGTGGATGCCACTGGGCGATGGGACGTCGCGGGTTGGCCAACATGTCGGACCAGTGTTTCAGCCCTGCACCAGTGGACTTGCTGCCTACCCAGATCTTCCCAATGGCATCGTTCTTGCCGATCTTGTCGTAATCCAGCACTGTGATTACAGCTTGGATTTTCTAGTAAATGAAGGAGAATACATTACCACCAAGGCCAAAAATAGCTTTGTGCCAGCCTACCAATCAGTACCTAGAAGATTAATAACCTAACCATTACCTTCCTATACATACCTTACAATTTACATACATACCTATACCTAACACTGCTTCCTTTCTTCCACAATTTTCTAAAATCATCGTGCCTCTATACGTGTTCTCATAAACCCATGCTAAGCTTAACTGTTAACTATGGTCAGCCTGCACATCAATGCAGTTTCTATGCCGCTGGACAAAGCTCAAACGGAATCTCGTTGACATGTATGACTTAAGTGTTATTTATGACAATGACAATAAAAGGAATTGATTGAATTGATTGATTAAAAATTATTTAACAACTGACTGGAATACTTCGGAAATAAACATTGAAAGGTATACAGAGCTAACATTTCAAAACGATGGACTTATTTCTTGACTAGAACTTTCCAAAGCTTTATAAGCAGCGGTTTTATACAAAGGCGCAGCTAATCTATGGATTTGTCTTCGCTAACGGCTAAATTATGGAATGGATTAAACAAAGCAATCAAACAATGTACAAGAAGGATCCAATTTAAAAAACTTTTCAAGCTCAAAGTATTTACAAAGTACAAGGAAGTAGAGTCCTGATAAACATACAGAACCTTATTAAAAATATAAGAACATCTTATTCATCTCTTAAAGGATTAATAAAGACGTCAATGACTTTTCTGTTTTGTTTGATCAGCCGTTTTACTGCCGCATTACAATAACAAGATCTGATAGCTCAGTTACAACTCATGTTATTCTGTTCTGTGTTATATGTGTTTTATGTTGCAGGATTGCACCAAGTAAAATTCTTTGTTTGTGAACCCGTTCTCAAACAATGGCACTAAAAACTATTCTGATTCTGATTGTTTGGTAACAATTAAGGTATGTAAATAAACATTTACAAAGTCCATCCATCCATCAGCATGTATTTGCAGCTTATAGTCCGGTGATCCTTAGGTATAAAATATTTTTTTCTTTAAAGGTTTTGGGTGTGGCTTACATACCGGTGCGGTTTATGGTCCAGAAATGATGGTAATCAAAATAAAGGAAAAAGTTGTCAATGCAATAAATACATCATGGACAAACGGAAGCTGCAGTGGTTAAGGACTTAACAAAAGTATATACACAATTACTCATAATTAATTAGTAAATTACAACGGTATGGCATCAGAGGATTAGTCTTAAACTGGGTAAAAAGCTATTTAACCATCAGTGAGCAATATGTTGAGCGAGGCAAAAATGTATTTACAACTCCAAAATAAGGCTGTCAAATTTAATGCATTAACTCACGTGATTAATCACAAAAATATAGCAATAATCATGTGTAAATGCATCGACCGTATCTCCTTTACCTTAGAGGCAGATGGTTACTTTAAAGGCGGTGTGGGTTGTTATGTGGTCGGTGATCAGGTCAATGCATACGCCAGTGCAAAAAAAAGTGAGGAGCTGCCGATTGGTGTGCTCATTGGCAAATTTTGCTTCAAAATACACCCTGACAGGATTTAAGATAAAACTGTTGCCAGATGTTGTGCAAATAAATTACGTAAACTCAAGTAACAAATTTAAAAATGGTTGGGAATTAAATTTTAATAATAACATTTCATTTACTGTATATTAAAATGTTGGGGTCATTTTTTCTCGGTTAATTTGAATTATGTAAGCAAGTAATTTACTGTGATTAATCACGATTTAGCCATATTCGAAAAATGTATCATTTGACGGCATCACTCTCAATATATATTGTGGCGCACCCCAGGGATCATTACTGGAACCAAAATATCTCTAAACAACTTACATACAAAGGACTTCAAGGTAAACTTACTTACCTACTTATTCATGAGAACTTTACTGATAAATTATAGTTTTCTTGTGTTACCAAGTCAGCACAGCAAATGAACAAACAAATGGGTAAGTAATTTCTATGAAATGTTAAAGGTGTAGGAATAAATAAGCTACGCTTGCTCCTACTTCATTTCGGACATGTAATGAGAAACTGGAAAAATATGATGTATCACATTGTAACTATGTGCATGTTCGAAATAAATTAAAACTATAACCATACTTACCTTGATACTGTACCTACCTACTCAAATAAGTAGCAACCTGCTCACTACCTACTTGCCGTATCTACCTACTTCCCTCTACATATCTACTCATATACTGTACATATTTACTTATTCTTAACTAAAGACATGCTTTAATTTCACTGTTTATATATTTGAATGTTTTTACAAACTGTAAATAATTCCGTTCTTGCCTGCATTTGCTCGAGAGGAATCTCAAAGCTGAAGGACTCATTGTAGTAAGGATTTAATGTGTTCTTCTTCACTGTCGTCTTCTTCTTCTTC